>NW_026916931.1:0-53514 GCF_035046485.1 Aedes albopictus
GAAATTCAACAAAATACTAGATGTTTGCCAAATATTTAAAGCTAAACTTGCTAAATGGCTAAACAGATTTGTAGCTGTCGCACGCACTACTCTAAACATTTATATTTTCTAGGATGTTTTCGGGAGTTATGTCATTTCACACCTTGAGTTTATTTTAAATCATGTTTGCATATCTTTATCACACCTTAAACAAGAGATGTAGAATAAATTCCTATTTTTTTTCTCAGTTTCCTCGATAACTTTCAAACTTATTCCAGATACCTAAAATAACGCAAATACGGTAAAGAAACTATGCAGCATATGAATCATTTTCTGCGAGAATATAATTACAATTTAAATAAAGTGAAATTATTGGCTTAACTTGCGGAGTTCCGAAAAGTCAATCGTTGAGTGCGTGCGTCATCGTGTGCTCCCTGCATATTACTATTCCGAGCTGTGGCCGAAACTCTTACAACGTTTGTAAAGGCATACTTTCGATGCATATTCATATAGGGTATCGCGCCACTTGGGCGGTGGCTTCTACATTCGTCTCTTTTCCACTATAACTCAGTCAATTTTGAACCAATTGACTTGAAATGTTGTACACGGGTAGATACTATACCTATCTCACCACACTCAAAAGTTGTGTCAATTGGTTCAAATTTGACTGAGTTATATTGGAATACAGACGAATATAGAAGCCACCGCCCAAGTGGCGCGATTCCCTAGGTAATTGTTTCCAATCAGTAGATTTAGTTTTGTAATGTTTATCAATTAGCGCGTGTTGTTTTCTATTGCATTTTTTTTTCAATGTATGGTGGTCAGCGGTGAATTTCTCATAAAACTTCCAGTCACGAACGGAGAATTATATGGATTCACATAAATTGGTGAGCTCGTTTCATGAAATTGATTCGTTGTGAAAATTCAATGAATATTCGTTTCAAAAATATCATAAAGTAATCAAACAAAACTACTGCTAAAAACGTTTACAAAATTTTTAAATACACTTGTTGGTTCAAACAAATAAATTGATGGTGTTAAATCTTCATACACTGTTTTCATGTAAAATACATAGGTTACGTCTGGTATTTATTTAAAGTATTTTAATGGTTCGTCCTTCGGAAGTTGGAAAAAATGGAGAATTTCAAAATCAGTTATAGCTGAACTTTCACAATACATTTGCTTGCTGTTATAAGCCACAATAGAATACCTATCTAGAAAAACTTTGGGCCATTTAAATTCAAACCATTCACGAAAGGTGTCGCTAGGTATGTACGTACAAAGCGTCATATTCCGACGCTAAGGCATAAGTCCATGCCTCACGACGATGGTCTCTTGCCATGGATCTAACGCTGTCAGAGAACCGATTGTATGTATGTAAGGTACATCGCTTGTTTTGCTCCCCTCGTTCGTAAATCAGCTGAATTTTGCAAATGGTATCTTTCGCCGTGTCTGTATTGTGCTGATACGTGATTGAGTGTCTGTTTTTATTTGTAGATAAAAGATCCTATGTGGACTTATTTATAATATCCTCATATATATCAGACGAGCCAGTCTACCAGGCGGACACAGTTGACGACGGCTACAGCACAAAACTGTCTTTTAGGGAAATCAAAGTTCACTAAGGTAAGTGGAAATCTTTTCTCCGTTGTGATTCGGTTTCGATGGTGAAGTTTCTTATCAAGCTATGCTACTACGCTCAGGTGGCTTATCATGTTTGTGAATCGTACCTCGACAAATCTATGCATTCAGCTAAATCGTTGAACGCATTTTATTGGTGTCGCCCGCAGCGTCCACATTATTGGTGAGGACAAAGGTCAATAACTTTCTCGGAATCGCTTTGGATGCCTGCCGAACCGATGCATGAGTGACATATTGCATCGCTATTATTAATTAGATTTAGGCTTGGTTCGGTTATTGTGTTATGTGCGATTGTGTTCTTTAGATGTGTCCGCCATGAAGATCTGAGTTTTGGAAGACGTAAACAATTTTAATATATCCATTTGGATGTTATCCTTTTGCAAAATAAAAAGTGACAGTAGAAAGACGTTCACTGCTATTAATTAGTTGTACAGGATAAGTATTAAAAAGGAGCTGATGAAATACTAGGTAGTGTAATATGCATGGCTACGATCGCCTACTGTGCTTTCCAAGTTCTCGCACTATTAACTATAGTAGGCTAACACTATAACAATACCGTTCAACTATCAGGATGCTTCTACTTCATCCAGCTCAAAAGAAAGCATCGAAGTTCTGTTTGTTTTTTCCTGCTTTTGATTTTTGTTTGGTTAGAAATGAAAACGAACGGGATTACGCGGTGTCATAATCACTTCGGATAGGATGCATTTGGGAGCGTACTCATGCGTTACTCATGCAAAGTAGGAATTTTGGCATACGAAAGTCGGGACATTTGTTTTAACAAAATTTTACTTAGTTTATTCGACAATAACTGGTTTTCAATGTGTACTACTAGTTTCTAAATGCGTCATACTTTAAACTGTACAAAGTTGTTTTACGTGTTACCGTAATCCGGGGTAACATTGATCAGAATTTTCGATCTTTCTTGAATAATTATCTTGTTAAAGCATACATTGCATGTTTTATATTTTTAAAACAAGTACTGGCCCTCGGAGTATGTGTTCCCAAGCAACCAAAAGTTCGGATACCACTTGAAGAACGAACTCAGAAGTTTAAGTTTGGTTCAATTCAAGTTTCGTTGAACTTAAATCTCCAAAAAGTTCCTTACGTATTAGTTATGAACTTGGAAGTACATGTACAAGCTTTTGACATCTCCTCAAAATGACATTAATGTCGAAAAAAGGTTCAGAAACAACTTATGTTGAACTTTAAAACCGAGTTCAATCAAAATCTAACCGAACTCATGTTGAACTTTTTCGTGCCTTCAAAACTCAAATATAGTTCATTTGGACATATTCCAACAACTTGAAATGTTCCGTTCCGAACTTGTTTCGAGCTTGTTTTGAACTTACTACTCAAAGTTCGGATAAATATTAACCGTACCAAAAGTGAACTTCATTTGAACTTCGGCGACAGCGGGGCCGGGGAGAAATTCTCATTCAATTAAATCACTCGGAAATCGAGCGCAGCAGCAACAGCTTGTGTTAATTTCACAAGTACACTTCATTTCACTATAATATTTCAACGTACTTACTTGTAATCAACCCAAAGCACCCGTATTGTATGGCTAAAAGGCTGCCCCCGCAGCGGAAAACTGTTCTGCGCAGGATTCCGCCGGAGTTTTTTCGGCTGCGGATAAAAGTCTTCCAGCTTTGCGGGATGTTTCAATCCCGTCTCACTTGTCGCACCAGCGTGCCGGTAATCGACGCGATCGTTGTCACTGAAAACTAAACTAAACTATAATCAACTTTTCTGAATGATAGGCACTGGCACTAACTTATTGCTTTGCACTTGTTTTAATTACGAACCAAAACAAACTGAAAATGTAAGTTCACAAGAAGTTCCACGTAAACTTCTTTCGAACCTTCGGCTTCAGGTTCAAAGAAAGTTCACACGCGAACCTGATTGAGCTCTACTAAATGATATCAGCACATTGAGTAAAATCCCGCAGTGCCTAACAACCCTTACATGGAATAGTGGTTAGGCGCCGGCTTTCAACGAGGAGAACCCGAGTTCAATTCTCAGTAAGTAAAAACCATCAAAAATTATTTCAAGGTATTAGTCAATTTGGATTTCACATCTACTAATGTCTCATAATAAAAAATTACTTTTGAGGACTTTAGCGCATTTTTTTTTTAATTTTTTCGAAGCTTATTTTTAAGCTGAATAGCGTTCCTTTCAGCGACACAAGTGTACTTTTTGTGAACTCAAGTTCGGTTAATTACTTAAAAAGTGAGCTGAATAGAATGCTATTCATATTCCTTCGAATAGCTGATCAAGCCCAAACATGCTATTTTTCCCGAACTTTTGGTTGCTTGGGTTAAGCTACTCGAAAAATTATTGTAAAACTTTAAATCATGTTTAAATAAGTTTTTTAATCTAATTTTTGATTTTGTTGATTTGGGGTAACATTGATCATGTCAGTGATCAATGTTCGTTTGTGTTGAAAATACCCTTACTTACTAAATTCGGGGTCGCTGATTTCGAATATGTTGTTCAAATTCTTACAAGTTATGTGCTTTTTGAGTTATTTTAGGATTAAAACCCTCAAAACCGCGAATAACGCCTAAAGGTAGGCAATGGCTTGAGGAATTGATAGCCGACTTTTAATAAATCGTATATTTCATTGAAAAAGAGCATTTTCATAAAAGTTTAGTTTGTTAAATCCAACTCTAGGATATCATATTGAAGCAATACAGTGATTTCGAACCTCATATTGTATCTAGTATTCACGCCAAGCATGAATGTTTGACAATGTATCTCATTGCGTTACGAAACACAGTTATGGAAAAATCGATTTATTTCAATGTTTATGAAATTCAATTTTTATGAATTCCATGTCATTTAATAGCTAAATGATAGCAGATTACGATATACCATTCGATAGCAGAAACTAATTCAATGTAAAATGCTTGTTTGAACATTTCATGAGGTCAGTCAAGGCGATCAATGTTACCCCGCCGATCAATGATACCCCGGTTTACGGTACTTCTTCCATTAAACGGTTTCTGCAATAAAAGCTAACAGCTAAATTTTCTGCAAAATTTTGCTGAATTTCAGCACAACGTTGCCTAACATTTGTCAAAATTACTGCATGTTTCGGTCTATTGTGCTGAATGTCAACAATTCGGTTTGCTGATTGTGTTCAGCTCGAAAAAAAAAATGTATGTGTACATCTCTCTATGATCCACTATCTATCGCTTGCAGTCGTCTTTTTAACCACTCGTGGCTGTTGGATGCTTACTTTATGTTTTAAAACTACTTCTCGTTTCTTGTTCCTTCTATCTCTGTACCGCGCACACTTCTAATCAGTTGCAAGCAGCGCTCTCTCAGAAGATGTCTAGGCGAGAAATGCTAGTCAGACATGTAAGTACTTCGTTTTTTGTCCGTATTTTTTTTTCCTACGTGCATGCTATTTGAGTGTTACCAAATTTAAGCGGGCTCGAGTGCAAGGATAAACATCCTTAAGGAATCTTGACCTGTTACATTTTCCTTTCATGCATCGCACTAAACCAGCTGCATCACTTTTTTTCAGGAGTCCCAGGCATCCTACATTCCTAACTGGCTCGAGTGCCATAGAAAACCAGTCACAATGATTCTGCGGTTGTACGCCAGCCTGATCCTTCTCTGGGACTTTAGCGTTATCCTGCTGTACTTTGCCATGCAGCTACTACGGTCAGTCTATCAAATAGTTCGACCTCCGAAGCGCAAACCCGTAGCTGGCGAGATTGTTGCGGTAAGTTTTCAATAACAAAATTGGTGAGGCCCACTCAACAGTTAACCCAAGTAACTTTTTGATGGCCAATTAGTCTTGTAGAAGTTTTGAGAACCATCATAAAACCTGATACCTTTTGTTTTGGATTTATGATGTTTCTAAGAACCTCTTTTAGTCTATATGACTAAAAATGTTACTAGGGAATAGACGATCCAACAAGTAAAGTATTTCAACTCTTCAGGTATTCGGAGCAAGCAGAGGAGTTGGTCGTGACTTGGCGCTTCAAATGGCGGAGCTGGGCGCCAAAGTGGCTTGTGTTGACATCAACTCCTCCGAGAACGATGTGCTGGTGAAGAGTATTAACGGCAGCGGTTACATCGCTCACGCTTTTGAATGTGACCTTACGAACAAGAACGACATCATTCGCACAGTAAATGCAATCGAAAAGCAGTTCGGTCACATCACCATGTTCCTCCACTGCTGTGGAGTCCCTAGTCCGAGATCTCTGATCACCGAACCACCACCAATTCAAGCCACTCTAAATCTGAGTGTCGTCTCGCACTTCTGGGTAAGGTCTAGATTTTTATAAACTCATTCAACTTACTGACCACAATTCATCCATCCCCATCCAGCTGCTGGAAGCGATCCTACCAAAAATGAAACGCAACAATCACGGTCACATCGTGTTTCTCACCTCGGTGGCCGGCCTTAGCGGAGTCAAACATCAGACGCCCCTGTCTGTGGCGCAGTTTGCCGTCCAGGGCCTGTTCGAGTCTGTCCTGGATGAGCTCCGTATCGAAAAGTTCCTCCGCACCATCAACATCTCGTTGGTGCACCTGTATCCATTCGTTGTAGCGGACAACTGCCGCAACGATATCCGCATGCGGATTCCGTCCGCCTTCGGGATCATCAGATCCCAGGATGCAGCCCACAAGATTATCGATGGTGTTCGACGCAATCAGCTGGAAATCAGCATTCCCAAGTATTGCCTTCCGATGTGCCACGTCTTGAAGTTGCTACCACGTCGAGCAACGCTACTGCTTCGCAATCTGTTCGATACCGGAGTGGATTTCTAGTGTACCTTAACGTAGTGGAGATGTTGCCAGATGTCGCGGTTGATATTTTTGCCATATAGTGATTCTAATCGTTGGTTGTATTTTGACATATCTCTGTAGAAATCGACAAGCCTGTTACCTAAGACTTGAAATACTTGTTGTAAAGTAAGAAAACTTGTACATCTAAATAGGACACTTTCGGATCCCATTTGTAGGGGACAAAATCCAGTGGTTAATTTGACTAAATAAAGTTACTATGTATTGAAAAGATGATTGGTATTATGAATATTTCGAAAATTATCAACATCCAACGAATGAGATAGGTCTCTGCATAATGGATTTGAAACCAAGTCACAAACTGGGTTTGCCCAAATATCAGACAAAAAGCCGATAATGCTGTTTACTCAACTTCCATCTAAATATTATAGGTAAAGACCGCCATGCATATTCTAGGGATTAATATATTTGAATCAGAGATGCAGAAAACCACTTCAATTTCTTCAGGTTTGTGCTAGTATAAGAAACGGGGTCTCCTGACGGACTAATCCAATTAAAAAGGCGATTTGACGTCCATAAATATCGCCTTCGCTAGCGCCCAGCTTAGCCAGAGAGTCCGCTTTCTCATTGCCCTGAATCGAGCAATGTGAATGGACCCAAGCTTTGGTGATGGTGTACGAGCGTTTGGACAAAGCACTTAATACTTGGCGTATTCCATTCAGGAAGTACACTGAGTGCTTCTTCATCGGTTTCATTGATCGAACAAACTCCAGAATGTCGGTAAAATGATGTAGTGGTCGGGTGGAAGAGCGTTGATGTACACTGATGTGTAATATATAGCTGCTAGCTCAGCATCGTATACAGAACAGTATAGATGAAGGTACCTCCCCTCCAGCATCATATGCCAGTAGTACACACTCATAAAACGAGTTCGAGGATTCTGTTCGAGCATCATTTTTGAAGTTTTCTATGACCAACGGATTTACAACCTCGCACCGGATGAGGATGCCGAACTACAGCTCCGCAAATATCTCTAAACTCATAATTTGAATCGAGTTCATGCAAGCTAACGCAATCCGAAGGCAATTATACGGAACCCGTTAAAGCATTAGTAAGTATGTTTTTGCCGCAAATGAAAAATAAACCGTATTCTAAAAACGACAGAATATTTGTGTGGTGTAGCATGATCAGATTTTCCAGATGCGCTAAATGATCAGATATTCCGGATACACAAACGTACTTTTCCTAGGGGTATTTGTAGTCGAACCAGACCCAAGATTTTGACAAGTTTTTTTTAGAAAAGAACCCTGTAATGTTCTACCCCTGTAATGTTCAAAGTACCCTGTAATGGTATTTACAGATCGACTGCTGTTGATCCTGAAACAACAGTCATCTGCAAACTGGCATTTATGTCTCTGACATAAAAATGGCAAAGAAGGGGACTTAAACATGAACCCTGGGGGACACCCATGTGGCTAATTCGTGAAATGCTTGAGTCGTCATGAGCAACACTCATCTACTTCTCAAACAGAACATTATACAAAAAGTTGTTCAATATTGGTGAAGGTCAGTTTGTCAGAAAAGACATCGACACAAACTTCCATCAAAAGCCCCCTTGATGCCCAAAACTGCTGAGCCCATTTTCTGCTTTTCAAAGGCAAGCTGAATTTCTGAAGAAAGCAACGCTAGATGGTCGTTTGTTCCTTTGCCTCTGCCAGGGGGAGCGACACTAGTTTTGCCAAGCCAAAAAACCTCAAAAAAAGCCGAAAAAAGTCGCTAAAAGCCGCAAAAGTTTTGCGGGTTTCACTAGGTTTTTTAATCTTTTTTCGACTTTTTTATAATTTTTCGGCTTGGAAAAACTAGTGTCGCTCCCCGTGGCCTCTGCAGATATCAAACTGCATATCTGACAACAAGCCATTTGAGTTAAGATTGTTGAAATTTACTGAATTCTCAGCATTGTCAGACAGAAGAGCGGAAGTTGTATTGGAACATCATCTTTAGCGATGTACATAGGTTCCCATGCATTCAAGGATGCTTTTTTTCTGACTATCTTTATCAACTTTCAACAATTAATAGCATCAACTAATTTCAAGACCTCGGTGTACCAAAGAAAACCATTAAATTTTCTGTGTCCAATCCGGTACCCAATAAATAAACAGTACCGTGTATTTTTTTCGTGTAAATTGCCTTTTGTGTAAATTATGTTTAGCGTGTTACACCGATCTGACAGCTCTGACAGTAAGGGACTAAATATAAATTACGTAAGTGGGTACCAAGGATTGTTCACAATCTGCGAAAAAAATCGTGACCATGACGCTGCTAGTATTGCTCACTGGGATTGTTAGTTCGTTAATATTCAACTACTATTCTAAGAAAGAATCCAATAATAGTATTCAGATAAGAATCTTCAAAAATCATGGGAATTTGCTAAGAATCAATAATGCTTAGAATTTTACCGCCAACTTTTCCATCAGGAGGGGCCAGTAGAGCGTGGAGGTTCATTTTTCATCAAATCTCGAATGCACACTGAGCCGTAGATCAAAATTGGGATCAACAGCTTCCGAAGAATGCGAACAGATTCGATTTGAAATGTCATATTGACTATGAATATACTTCATCGTAAATAGATCTACGGCCTCTGACGCATGAGAAATTTGGGCGCAAGAAATAAAAAATCATCACTATTTATAACTCTGGTCGAGGTTCTTTTGAAGAGCGTCCAGGGCTGCTTATTAGCAACCTTGGAAGGTTCTGGATCTGTATTTCTCTAAGAGTGAACCTTCAGTTGTATTGTTCAAAGTACATCTTTGTCGGAATTGCCCTAAAGACAGTCGGGTTTATTCTGCGCGGCGTGTGAGGTGAGACGAGGTGACAGAGATCGACTCGATCACCTTTGATTTGCATTAGCCATCTCACGTCCAGTGTTGGTAAGCTCACACTCAAAGCACACTCATGAGCCGCTCCTGCGTGAGTAAACTCGCGGACGATTCTGAATCGTTTTCTCACGCGCGAGTTTTTCATGCAAAATCTCGCTCTCACGAGTCAAGCGCAAAAATCTCATTCTCTCTAAAATAAAAGCTCTCATTTTTGAGTAACGCCCATGCCGCACAAGGACTGTGTTGGAAACACACATTTTTTTAAATTGCTCGTACGCTCACATTTTTGCAAAATATCAATATTTTTCGGTATTTGAAGGTGGTTTATAAACCTAGTGAGGTTGCGATGTCGAAATTATTGCAAAATACATCCTCATGTGAGCGTACGAGCAATTTTTAAAAAATGTGTGTTTCCAACACAGTCATGTGCGGCATGGATGTTTACTAAAAATGTGCAGGCCGAACACATTTTTGAGCGTAGCCGTTTTTGCGTGTTTGCTTGTAAAACGATATTCAATGTTGGTGTACGCTAGATATGTTCTATCATGCAATCCTTAAAGCTTCGATGTAAATGATAACAACACCGAAAAATAAAGCAATGAGTGAAACCACGAGTTAACTCATTTGAGATTTGAGAATTTGAGTTTTTACCAACACTGCTCACGTCACGTGTGACGAAACCGACCGTCTCACCTAGAGCCGTAGCGTGCGGTTGGCCAGGTTGGCCTTCGGTAAGAGCGCAAGCTTCAGGGGAGCGCCGAAAAGATCTTAAAGCTAGAAGGAAACAGAATGTTGTTAATGTTTCCTAGACTGTTATCAAGATTTAAATATTTACAGTAGGGGTACTCACACGGGTACTCACTAAACAGATTGAATTGCTGCGTAAGCCATGATTTTCTGCTTATTTGAAATGTTTCATGATTTTGCTTATGAAATAATCAATGATTGCCTTGGTGATCACGACGTTTAATCAGTTTACGCTATTAAGTGAATCCCCCTAGTATTTATATAAGTTGAGTATTTTAATGAGCAAAGCCAAATGAATAAAATAGTGAAAGATTTTGGGTGTCTTCATTAGAGATTTTCAGCACGAGGCTGGTTCATTTCTTAAAATAGTGAAAGTTCATTTCTGAAAATTCCGTAAAAATTCTTACTGGGAAATGTCTTTAGGTTGATTTACTCTTGCAAATCTAACAGAAATCATTCAAGTCGTTTTCATCCAAAAACCTATCAGTGGTTTTTTTTTTAATTTTTATTTCCTCAAAACAAATGAAATATTCAAGAATTTTATTCATAAATTTCAATCGGAATTTTTGCTGGGTTTCCATCAGGAAATCTTAAAAAATATTTCAGAAATTCGTCAAGGGAATTCTTTGAAAAATTATCTCAGAATTCATCCTGAAAACCTCGCAGGAACTCTTTCAGGAATTGTTGAAAAAAAAAATAAATTTAAATTTTCTCTGGTGATTCATCATGGAATTCCTTTAGAGATTCAGAAATTAGTCAAAGGATTCCTCCGGATATTTCTTAAAGGATTTTATTCAATAACCTCCTTCAATGAAAATTTCTGCAAGAATATCTTCGGATTACTTGAAAACCCTTCAAAAGATTTCCTTAGTAATTCCTCCATGGATTCCTGTAGAAAATCCTGCAGAGATCACTCTGGAAATTTCTTCAAAAACGCATCTGAAAATTCCTTCAGAAATTCTTCCATGGATTTTTATGAAACATCTATGAATTTCTTTAAAAATTCGAATAAAGTTTCCATCAGAAATCTCTATAGCTTCCTCAGGAAAAAAAGAAATCTCACATTGCTTAGAAAATCTTTCATTAATACCTTCCAAAATTGTTCCATGCTCAATAGGGATTGACCCATATATTTTTTTTTTTTGTAGAATTTCACTAGAAAACCTTTCATAAATTTCCGTACGTCACGCTAAAATTGGGAAATTTCAAACCTATAACCCCACCCCAACTCCTTCGTATTGGATTTTACTTTATTTAATACATTTCTTGTCACACGGTCACAATCCCCGCGTCTCTCCCAGCTAAACGTGATGATCTCTACATTCATCCGGAAAATCCTAGATTGGGGATCCATTCAGAAATTTCTCCAGGTGTTTCATAAGAAAATCTGCCATTGATTTCATCCAAAGTAACTCCAAAGTTTTTTTTCGAAAGCCTATCATAGATTCCTTAACTCCAGTGATATCTTGTAAAACCTTCCTTCAGAGATTCATTAAACAACTTTTTCAGTGATTCTTTCAAAAATTCTTCCTAGTAGGGTATTGGTTCCCTTATTAAGCACGTGGCTCCCATTTTCATCCTACTGAAAACAAAGGAATTAAGCTTTGTTTGTTTTGTTTCTTATTTCTGTATTTTTTGTTAGAAATGAGCACCCATGAAAACAAAAAGAACGGAATCAATCGGTGCCGTAATCGCTTGTTTTCGAATAGGATGAACATGGGAGCGTAAGATTAACGATGGCACTCGTACCCTACATTTTTTTTGAAATTCTTTCTGTGGTTCTCTACAAGTTTTTATAGTAATGTCGGGCATTTCTTTATGAGCTGTTTCAGTAATTCCTACAAGCATTATTCCATGAATTCCATTTGAAACCGAATTTCCACCAGATATTCCTCCAGATATTCCTTCAAGAATCCCTCAATTTGATTTATTGTAGTTATAACTATAAACATTAGCAAATTAACAATGTCTATTTGTCATGGGCGCCAACCTGGATGCTTGCCAAGTGCACCATTGACACGGAAACAAATTTCGTTCGTTTGAAACAAAAATATCCATGTTTATTCGGTAAACTGATAAAATATTTAAAACTAAAATATTAATTTTTAAAACTAACTCAATTACATATTGATTTCTACCATACCCATTGAAGAGCCCCCCGTTCCGCCGTCGAGAACATAAACAAAACTCTCAAGTTCCAGCTGCAGCACCAAAGAAGATTTCCTCTTGCAAAAAAAGTCAACTTTCACCAAAAGTTTCCACGAAATCCCATTGATTTCGGGAGCGTATGTTATCTACATGATGTTGGCATTGAAAGTGCCACGCGGGAAGTGGGTTTTCCTAGAGAAGGAAATGACTTTGTAAATTTAATTGGAAACAAATATTTCCGTAGGTTCGACCTGCCACGAAAAAACATAAATTTTCACATTTGTTTCCAACATAACCTGTCAGAAGATGCATGTCTGTTTCAAAAATGGATTGAATTTGCTTCAAATGTGACGTTCGATTTGCTCCAAACAGTTTTATTTTTGTTGCCAGAACAAATTGACAATTTATTTGAGTTTACCTGAAATATTTTTGATTTTACCATGCTTTTTTCTGCGTGGAATTACGCTACGGCTCTGGTCTCACCTCACACGTTGCGCAGAATAAGCCTCCAGGCCCAGTGCCTGAAAGTGGCATGATTTACAAAACTGCAGATAACTTTTGATAGGAAAAAAAGATATCTCTATTTTTGATATGGTGTGTATAAATGTCTCAGCTTTCAATTAATGCAAAAATTTTGAAAATCGATGGTTGCCAACATAATGAAAAAAAGTGTTGGTATAAAAATCCAAGATAGCGACCAAAATCAATATGGACGACCCAACATTTTATAACTGTAAATATTAGCTCTATCTTTCCTCTTTTCAACAACGTTTCATTTTGAGGGAGTTTTTGTAGAAACTTTCGAGTTATAACAGTTCAAATGAGCCCACATTTGACCAAATACAATTTCTTTATTTTTTTAGCAGGGACTTTCAGAAAGTCGCCACCTGAAGCATTTTTAAAGACAAGGTGTGAATAGTGGGCCGGTCTCAGCGAGAATTACTCATATACTCATCTTACAGCATAATCCATTTCAAATGTCAATTGACGAATTCCAGGAAGGATCATAATAAGAATTCTTGAAGGTATTCATAGAATTCATTCCAGGACGAATCGCTGGAAAGTATTCAAAAATAAAATTCTGGAGGAATTCGTAGAGGAATTCCTGGTGCATTCTCTAGAAAAAAAAAATAGGAGTAATCCCTGGAAGAATTCCGAAAGTTTCTTTCCTAAAACAATAGTTCACGCAGAAAAATATCGATAGGTAGAACTTAAAAACGTATCGATTAGAATCTACCATTAATGTTCGCATTGAGTGAATCCATCTATTTTTTTGTTTCTATTTAGCTAAATTTTTGATTCAACAATTTTTCCAAATTGAACAAAATACTTAGCAAAATTTTATTGTCAACAAATCTTCACCATTGTTTCTATAAAATAGTTTTGTAGAATCAACAATTTTCGTGTTTTATGGCCGCCATCTTGTATTTGTGAGGTAAACATTGCAAGTGTTGGAAAAAGTGCATACGACGAACAATAATGGATTTCTTACAATTATGTGAGTTTATTAAAAAGTTGTAGTTTTTCTTTTGGTTTTTCATGATACTCCTGTTGATAAAGGTAAGTGTGCAATGAATTGTGCAGCTTTGGATTCGTAATTTTACCAGTATTCTTGATTATTTCAGATCATTTGAAACAAGGTAGAACATGTTTTTGTCTCCGGAAAAGAGAAATCATAGGAGGGAAGTTCAAGGTAATTTTTAAAATATACAATATTTTTTTATGATAACTTATTTATTTACTTCGGAATGTGCTTTTTCTTAGATCGGATGAATCAACAGTGACGATGTTACCGGCTGCAAAGATTTGTTAAAAGGGATCGCACCACATTACTACATAACGCTGCCAATATTTCTATTGTAGCAGCTTTTTTATCTTGGGCTGTGTAAATTGTTGAATATTGTATTATAAAATCGTTTTGTTTTCTATTTACAAACATATAAATAAAACCTAATGAAAAAAAAATGTTTTTTGACTCTATTAATAAGATTTGCTAACTTAAAAAAAAATTTTTTTTGAAGCAACAAATATGAATTTTAGTTTCAATACGACCCCTTTTATTACTTCAAGGCATTGCTTTTGTAGAGTTCATAAATCGCATTTTTGTTTCAAAAAAAGTTTTGTTTTGGTTTTGACAGCTGGCAGATTTTGGGCGTTTTTAGGAACAACAAATTTCTTTGTTGATATCAATTCATGCATTTGTTGAATCAACAAAATTTGATGGTAAGCCTTGAGTCTACAATAAAATTTGTTGAAACTATTCATGATTCTTTTGGTTTTACAATAAATTTTTCTGCGTGTTGGAGAAAATTCTCGAGGCATAGGGAGAATTTCTGAAGAAATCCCTTGAAAAAGTTTTGATAGAATCCCTGAAGGACTTTGTAAAGGAGCACCCCTGGGAAAACTTCTAAAGGAATCGCTGGAGGAGTTCCTGAATAAATCCATGGAAAACTTCTTGAAGGATTTCTTAGGAAAAAAAAGAATCTCAGGGCATATTCCAGGACGAATTTTGAAGGAATTTCTTTGCAAAAGCTATAGGGGCTTGCTACGGGGGGTATTATTGAAGGAATTCATTGATGGATTCCTGAACAAATCCGTGGATGAACTCCTAAGGGTTTCTCGAAGAAACATTTGAAAGAATTGTAGAATGACTTTTTGAAGAATTTCCTGGCTCCTGTTTGCATCCCTATAAAATTATCTTTAAGAATTCTAATACACATGACTCAAGGAATTCCTCTAAAAATTCTAGGAGTATTTTCATCTCTGGAGAAATTCTTGAGCGCATCGCTGGAAAAAAGACGATAGGATTTTTATAATATCTGGAGGAAACCCTGAATAAACTTTTGAAGAGATCCTGAAAGGAATTTCAGATTGAATCACAAGAGGAATCTTTGGAGCAATCCCAAAAGAAATTCCCGGAAAAATCCCTGGAGGGATTCCTGGAGAAATTCCTAAGAGAAACACTGAAGGAATTCCTGGATGAACTTTCGAAAGAATTGCTTCAAGAATTCCTGTAGGTATATCTCAAAGACTTCCTGAAGGAATGCCTGGAGTAATCGTGGAAAAAATTCTGGAATAATGTCTGGATGAGTTCCAGAGAAGTTCCAAAGGAATTTCTAGAGGATTACCTGGAGAAATTCCTGAATAATTCCTGGAAGAATAGGGTAAAAGCACTAGACTTCGCCACTGCTCTAGTCTTCGCACCCTCCATGCAAATCCCATATTATATGAAGTGGCGATGATTAGTGCAGATTTTTAGGGGGGCGAAGTCTAGTGTTTTTACCCTATTCCTCGAGGAATTCTTGGAAGAATCCTGCAATACTCCCTGCAGGAAATCCTAGATGAAATCCTGGAGGAATTCTTGGTCAAGATTCTGGAGAAACCCCAAGAGGAATCTTCAGATGAATCCACAGAGAAATTTCTAAAAAAAAAGAAAAGAATTGATTGATTGATTTGTCTTTATTAGAGAGACTTTCAGCCCTTGGCTGGTTCGTCTCTGAAAAGAAAAGAAGAATCCATTGAAAAATGTGTGGAGGAATCTCTGAGACAATCCTTAGACGAATCCCAGGAGTAATCTCTGAAGGAGAAATTTCTGGACAAATTCCTGGAAAAAAAAATCCTGGAGGTATTCGTATTCCAAAAGGAATTCCAGCAGAAATTTCTGAAGGAAGATTCCTAAAGAAATCTCTAGAGAAACCCATGGAGGAATTCCTGGAGCAATCCCTGGAGGACATGAGGAATTCTTGGGGGAATCCCTGAAGGAATATGTGGTGAAAACCCTGGAGGAATGCTTAAAAGAATTCCTGGAAGAATGCCTGGAGAAGTTCTTAGAGGAATTTTAGGAGGTATCCGTAAAGGAATCCCGGAAGCAATCCCAAGTTTTAAGGAAATCCGTAAACAATTCTTGGGAGAATACCTTGATAAAAATCCTGAAAAAAATCCAGGAGGATTTCTTGAAGAAATCCCAAGAAGAGTTCTTGGAGGTATTGAAAAAATTCTGAAGGAATCCATGTCTGCAGTAATTTCTGAACGGATCATTATAGCAATCCTTTATTTTATATATCGTTTTTTGTGAGTAATTTCTTATGACGGACAGTTCATGCCCAAGAAGGTCTTGGGTGCACAAGCTATGACTTACGTGGTTTAAGCCTGTTATAACTGCTGTGCAATATTGACAACAAATGAAACAATTGTTCTCCTTCCAGCAGCCCCCTCTAATCCGAAATGGCCGTGAAGCGAATCCTATGCGTAGGCCTCTGTAATCTGGACATCATCCAACTGTGCGACAACTTTCCCATAGAAGACTCAGATCAACGGTACAATCCACATTAACAGCGACTCAGATCCGTTACAAACAACCTCCATCTTTCTCGTAGTTCTACCCGAAGCCGCTGGCAACGCGGTGGCAACGCATCGAACAACTGTACCGTACTGGCCCTACTCGGAGCCCGCTGTGAACTGTTGGCCACATTCAGCGATTCGGAACACTTCGGCTTTGCACTGCGGGATCTCGAGCGTCGAGGTATTGAAACAGGGAGATGCGTGGTACACCAGGGTTGCGAAATACCACTTTCAACGGTTTGGTTGAGCGCAACGAGTGGGAGTAGAACGATTGTGCATTCCAACCCGGACCTGCCGGAGCTGACGGTGGAGGAATTCGGGAGGTGTGATCTGAGGGAATACAGCTGGGTTCATTTTGAGGTTTGTTTGGGGAGTTTTGGGAGCTGGGAACGAAGGCTAAATCCAAAGTTATGTTACAGGGCCGGCGTAGCGCAACAGAAATTGCGAAAATGATTTGTCGGATCAAAGAGTGGAATGAAAAGAGCGACGCAGAGTACCAGATTACCGTTTCGGTTGATTTGGAGAAGCCACGTGATTCTAACCTGCTGTTGATAGCGAATGCGAACGTTGTGTTCCTCGGTAAAGACTTTGCGCGTTTTCTTGGGTTCGACTCATCGGAGGAAGCTGTTCGCGGGCTTAGAAACTCGCATCCAGGAAGGTAAGGTCATCAGATATTTGTTGAGTCAATTAAAAATTTCTCAATCCCGTCACAGTTACACGATAATCTGCCCTTGGGGCAGTACGGGTGTCAGCGCTCTAGACGAAAAGAATAACTTCTACAGCTGTGGTGTGTATCCACCGGAAAGTGTACGCGATAGTTTAGGAGCGGGAGATACCTTTTGCGCTGGATGCATTTTTCAATTAAATCGTGGCAAGCAGCTTCAGGACGCACTTGAGTTTGGATCACGATTAGCCGGTTTGAAAATTGGCGATTTTGGCTTCGATCATCTGAAGGAGAAAATTCCCGATATGATGTAGGGCTGTTACATGATTTTTCCATAAATAAAACATAGGTTATGAATAAAGTCCTTTATCCATCAAAATCATAGCCCAAAGTGATAAACTTATTTACTTTTACAACTATTATAATCTCAAGAATATTTAACGACTTTCCTGCTGTTTCATATAGCGTTCAATAAAGTCGACAGCTCCCGGCTTGTCCCAGATGTTTATGTCCCGCGATCCGGAACCTTTACCAGCGACATGAAGACCAAGGGAAGCCTCCAGATCGTCAATCAACTTAAGTGTTTTTGCGCTCTTTGTACTCTTCGAGGCACGTTCGAGGGCAGACTCGAGCGTTGGAGATCCCAAAGTTTGCACAAGATCCGGTTCATTTTTCAGCAAAGAGTGAAGCATGTTGAAACCCTTCTCATCTAGTGCTTTCACAAAAGCGGTCATCGATTCAGGGTTGGATTTTTCCTTCAATTCCACCAGTACTCGTCGTAGGTGCTTCTCGTTATCAACGCAGCTTAGTACACTCGCAGAACAAGAATGCTGTTTGTTAAGCTTGATAAGTAACCATTCCATCTCCTCATCAGTTGCATTCTGCAGTCCGTAACAGTAGGTCACTCGAGACCAATTTGGCTCAACGGGTGCGTTTTTGGCTACTGCCTGCTGGAATCGAGATCGAGCTTGTTCTAAACAATCCTTCTTACCGAGCCAACAAGCAAGACCAGCTATATCCGAATGTATATGAAGTTCCATTTGCGGTGTACTGCTCTTGATGCCCTGTGATGTGAAACTTTGATAATACGGCTCAATGAGATGTAAGAAGAAATCCTAGAAGATAGGTTTGAGCGAATTATTCTCAATATTGGAAAATAGTAAGAACAACTACCTTAACGACCTGCGGTGGTTCAATTTCGCGATAATACCAACTTTTCAATACAATATATGCGTCATACCACACGTCGTAACACGTTTCATTCCTAAGGTACGTCAACAAGTTTAACAATACCGAAACATCTAGCAAATCATCCTTGACCAAGTTCAAAGCATCGTCCAATAGCTGCATCCGACTCACTCGATGAATACTGGAAGCATTCGACTGGAGACCTCGAACGATCAGTTCCCAGTTGCGTTCGTCGTAGTTAACCCGATAGAATCCAAATTGCTCCTTGTTGAAGATGATCCAGTGATCGTTCGAAACGTCGAATTGAACAGTCTCGTTGGGTCCAGTAAGCCACTGGAACGGCCCCAACTGATCAAAGTGCGATGGCTCTGTAGCAAAGTTGTACGGAAGGATCTTCTGTGAAACGTTTTGTGAAAGGATCACGTTTCCATCCGAGTAAGTCCGGTGCACATTCAGCAAAGGGGGATCTTCATCGCTATACATCCACTGGTTGAAAATGGCCTCCAGTGTCATGCCTTCCGGAAGATTGTAGTCATCCTTCCATAAGGTTTGAGCCTCCGAACACAACTGTGCCGACGTCAAGGTACGGGGTTGCCTGTTCTTCGACAATTTCTTCATAACAGTATCCCACTTGATATCCAATACGATCAGCCAAAACATGTTCAGAACACTACTCGGTCGCTTATAATCGCGTAATAGTGATCGTTGTACGACATCTACCTGGTAGTGCATCATCATGAACTCTTTGGGATAAATCTTTTCGGCGTTAAAATAAGTATAAACGTTCGCAAACGCTTCAAGGAGTCTCTCTTCTTCTGGGTCTATCAAATTTCCGAACCACTGGAGCATCAACTTGTTGCCGGCTGATTTCAAGAATTTGGCTAATTGGTTGAAGTCATCCTCTTCCGGGTTGTACATCATGGATTGCTCATTGACGAACTGTCGCTCAAACTCCGTGAAATTGGAACAAGAAAGCTTGTGTGGGATGACGATCAATGTGTAGTCCGGAACATTATAGTCTACAGCGGTATGATTGTCCATGATCTTTACCAGGTCGTTACAAAGCGAGGTTACATAGACCAAAGATTCCAGAATTTCTCCACGGGCCACTACAGTCATTTTACCTAGGTATTTAGTGCCGAAATCAGCCACAAAGAATCCCACATCATAGACGCGCATCTCAGGAGTTACTCCGAAGCTTGAAATGACGTATCCCTCGCGATCGTGGCTGGCTGGAGGATCATTCAAAGGAATGTTGGACCATGCTCTGATACTTTCGTGATGAACTACCGAGATCTTGAAAGTCGATTTATGTTCCTCGCCGAAGTTGGGGAATGCACTTGGACTCTCGTGAAATCCGGATTTCCTTGGTTTGCTCATCAAATAGTGGCCGACCGACCCGTCATTATTTTGGTACGATCCTTTGAACATAGCATCGTTATCGGACGCCGTGCCACTAAATGTGACCTGCAGTAGGTAATTCCCCGCGGGAAGCGGGTTTTCCAATTTCAAAACTACATTCCCGTTCGGTAGTTCACTTGATTGCACCGCATGTACTGCATCCTTATCCTTCAGCGTAACATCCTTGATCGTAAAATTTCTCGCCTGAAGTTCAAACTGTCCGACTTCTTCCGTAACGTTGAAGCAAATTTGAACAACACCATCGAATGAATCGCTTCCACTGTGAATTTCAGTCGTAAATCGAACATCATAGTTATTTGGCACCACTTTGCCGGCCAAGCTGCCACCACCAACTATCAGGAACAAACTAACCACTCGGATCAACATCACGATCCTGCAACCACTCGAAACAAACTGAATCACTCCGGAGTCGAAACGGCGTTTTATGGCTGAGCGAGATGTTTTGAAAAATTCTCGTTCGTTAAGATAATCTCACTCATAAGGAAAGAGATTATAATTAGCGATTAACTACTACGAAGTGATAGTAGGAACTCTTCATTTGCATTTTCAAATGCATCAACTGAAAGACCTAGGTTCTCGAGAAAAATGTTTTGTTTTGAAAGTTCATCACTTCGTAACCACCGTCAAATGCGGATAGAGGTTATCAAAGTGTTTTTGCAATCGGTTTACACATTGATGCAAGGTGTACCGATAAGCTTCCTGCTATTTAATTGTAAATTGATTATAAATTATTCCATTAGTTCGCTGGAAGAGAAATATGGAATTCCGCGTAATGGCTTTCCTTAAAAATAATCTAAAGAAGTTCTGGAGAAAATTACAGGAGGGCTCCAGGGAGGAATCCTTGAGGGAATCAATGGTTTAAGTTAAAGGAAGAAACGAGTAATGAACTGTTCTTGAGAAAAGAATAAAGAAAAATAAACTTTATTTTCTTAGTTTGTAAAACACAATAGGATACTAAGTAGGTACTTCTAGGAAACTGTTTAAGCTGCTAGTACACAGGGTCAAATATTTGTCCGAAAAGAAACCAATGCTCAAACATCTTGTTTGACTCGATCAAATTTTCATTAGTGTCAAACTGATGTTGTTTCTTGAGTTCTTTCCTTGTCAAATATTTGACCCTGTGTACTACTGGCCTTAGTACTGAATCTTCGACTAGCCTTCCAATCGACGCTGGTAGCACATGGTCAACCAAATGCACATCAAGCAATCTAGTAGGCGCGCAAACGGTCGTCGCGTCACTACTTCGTGAACGTCAAAGTGTAAACACAAGTTACTTCCTGGGGGTTCCAAGCTCCACATTTGGCGGTCCTGTCAGAAGAATAGCGAATCTTCTGAATGATGGCAAACGGGTGCAGACCCGGATGAGAGTGCTCGTTTGTTCAAATTTCCTGACGTGTGTGTGAAAAAGTGAGTGAAAATGGAAGTGTTCCGCAAGATCGGAATGGGCTCCTGTGTAGAGCAAACGGCCTACCCAACTAACATTTCTGCTGTATAAGTGCTTAATCCACCACTTTCACATAAGCGTTTGCTCCATAAGCTCTTATGCAGCTACTTTTGTTACTTGGGTAGGCAGTGATGAGTTTAGATAATTGTCTGGGAGATTGCTCTCTTTAAACGAACGATTTATTGTCGGTTGAATTATTGCAAAAACTTTGCTTGATTTATTTACTTTTGTGTCCCGTAGCGTGACCAATTTGGCGATGTTTATCCTGCCAAAATCGCTACAACAGGGCTGGTAGCAATGACTGATGGTTAAAATAGTTATTTTAGTGACCAAGTTCACGAAAATAGTGACTAAATAGTGACTTTGAACTTGCAAAAAAGTGACTAAATAGTGACTTTTGGCAAAAAATATGAACAGCGACCAAAAATTGTGAGCCGACTTGATTCAGAAAATCTTAGGGTACCGCATAATAGACATTTTCAGGAAAAACTTCTCCACAAAAAAATAAAATAAATAAATGTATGTGTCTACAATTGTTCGCAGATATTGTGCATAACTAGATAGACATTAAGTCAATGAACAAAAATGGTTACATATTGGAACCTACAGCTTCTCTTTAGTCGGTTCCAGTAGAACCTCGATGGGGAAGCAATGGAACAAGTTCCTGGTATTTTTTTTAGTCAAAGCTGATATTATCTAGAAGAATTTAGGATGAAATACTCGAAGGTTTATTGAACAAATTCCTAAAAAGATTTATATGGAAATTATTGCAGATATTTTCTTTGGACCCTATAGAAAATTTCAGGGAAAAATTATTGGGCCTGATTTGAAAGAGCATTCGGCCAATTCGTGGATTTACTGCGGGTAGAAATCATGTTGTTTGCCTGAATTTCTGGATTCGTGCATAGTACGAATTAAAAAAAACAATTGCGAAATGAAAGAAAACATTTTCAATATTTTCCTGGTAGGGAATGACGATGCTTCGGATACGAAATTTCTTTAAAAAGTTCCTGGTGAATATATCTGACGATCTTTTCTTTATATGAAAATCATCTTACAAGCAAATCTTGAAAGATACACAATGTATTAGAGACAAGACACTGTGCAAACGAGAGCAACTCTGAGAAATACAGAGTTACTCCTTTTATCGATGAACGACGAAAGTTGTCGAAAGACGTCCCCAAAATTGCATATTTCATTCACTGCCGTTCTACGCATAATTGTCCCATGTTATATGGGATTCCCATATAACATGGGACAATCGGGCGTAGAACGGCAGTTCAGCACACGCAACACTTTGCAGTTTGACATTGGTGCCAGGGGAGAAAATCTTAGGAACTGTGAGGAATTCTGAACAACGCTTCAAACACAGATTTTCTCTCGTTTGAAATGTCTTACCCCTAGACAATGTGTGGGAAAATTTATGTAAGAATTTCTCACATTTCTTTGAGTTTATTTGCGAGGTACCCCTCAAAACTATAAGAACGTGAAAATTAGAATTTGCTTAGACAATTGTGATAGAATTCCTGTAGTATTGAATTTCATAAAGTTTACATTTTGAACATTTCTGAGGGATTACAAACAACGCTCATTGACGAAAATTCTTGAAATTTCTTTAAAAAATCATATTTGAAGAGTTTTTGAAAAAAGTTTAAAAACAGTTCGATGTGCAATTTCTCATTTGTTTTCGAGCGGATTCTCCGTAGAGTTCCAGAAGAAGTCATTGAGTTTACAGGGTAGCTAGTGTCTGGAGTATCTGAAAATCTGGAAAGTTTGAGAAGTCCCAGCTGCAATCGACCAGTTATGTTTTCTCCTTTATCAGACGTTTTGATGTATTCAACATCTTCTTCAGGGTTGATAGCTATCGTTTCCAATAAACTTTATAAATATCAGCATATTGAAAATAAAATAGTCAACACAATATTTGGCGATGTTCCTGAAACAACTCTTGTCAAAAATAAAGAACAATTTCTACAGACATAAATTTCAAATATTTCTCTTCCAAAGAATTTTATCAGGGAATGGTTCACGAAATATGCTAGAATTTTTATCCAGGCGTTGAACTGGAATCACAGACATACAGACGTCTCACTCTGCTTACTTCCCATCGTTTCCCTTTTTAACGGATTATTAAAATATTCCATAGGTCGCAAATCGCTCGTTCATGGCGCTCGCATCGTTTTTGCTCCTGTTTGACGTTTGCTCACTACCGCCATCTACTCAGTGGATTTGCGAACCACAGCGTAATAAGCATTGGGCGGTTATGATTTCGTGACGATGATTTTTTTCGCAATCTGTTCCAAGTGATACGTCTGTTTGTCTGTGCTAGAATATTATACCTACAGAAATCATACCATCAGAAATTCAACAAAAGATTTTGCTAAAGATAAAATATCGTATAATATTCAGTTATTTTCATTTATGCAGAAATTGTCATGTAGGTCATACAGGAGAATGTTTCGAGGCCAGCAGGTTCTCATCGACAATTGTAACGAATTTGTTCAGTTCTGGCAAATATATCCTTAAATTCTTATGTTACTAAATAAAAATCCTCTACATTTTATTTCCGAGGATACCGTTACAAGTTTATTCAGATTTTTCCCCAATATTTGTTACGGTAATAGTTCAAAAACATTCATCACTTTACTATAGAATGACCAGAAACTTCAATGGAAAAGTATGCTTTCTAGTATAGGCGCATGAATCTTGTGCAAAAAGACTGAACGTGTTGTCTGATGAGATGAAACATTTTCGAACTAGAAATCTCTCTGATAGAGACACCTGCAAAACGGTGAGTCGATAAGGAGAGCGTCCAATATAGCTCTGGTCCTCACAAGTTCCTACCTCATGCTTCCACGGGTCAAGCGATGACAAAGACCGCCAGCTAAGAGTTGTGTGCTTAGCTGGTAGCGCAGCCTGGGCACTGTTGTCCTTCTGACATCAGCTAGATTGAGGAGGTACGATCCGAGTGTCTGTTCACCAAGGAGGTGCGGCTCAAACAGCGTCTGTTCTGGCATCCAGCGGCTGAGTAAGAAACGCTGCACCACGCCCAGCTAGATCCAAGGTGGTAGCCCCATCAGCGTGGTCGTCCCAGTGTTGGTTGGGACGTTAAACAGAACTGGCACGATGGCCCTCCGGCGAGACAGGAGTGTTGGCGTAGGCCCAATAAGCCACCCGTAAAAATCCCCATTGCGAATAACATAGGAGAAAATACGACTCGATACAATCGGCAAAGACCCACGCGACGAAATAAGGACTACGATTGGAAACTTGGAACATGGAATTGCAAGTCACTAGGTTTCGCAGGATGTGACAGGATAATCTACGACGAACTACATCCCCGCAACTTCGACATCGTGGCGTTGCAGGAACTTTGTTGGACTGGACAGAAAGTGTGGAAAAGCGGGCATCGAGCGGCTACTTTCTACCAAAGCTGTGGCACCACCAATGAACTGGGAACAGGATTTATAGTGTTGGGCAAGATGCGACAACGTGTGATCGGGTGGCAGCCGATCAACGCAAGGATGTGCATGTTGAGAGTTAAGGGCCGTTTCTTCAACTACAGCATCATTAACGTCCACTGCCCACACGAAGGGAGACCCGATGACGAGAAAGAAGCGTTCTACGCGCAGTTAGAGCAAACATACGATGGTTGCTCGCCGCGTGACGTGAAAATCGTTGTCGGCGACATGAACGCGCAGGTAGGAAGGGAGGAAATGTACAGACCGGTAATCGGGCGAAACAGCCTGCACGCCGTATCGAATGATAACGGCCAGCGATGCGTAAACTTTGCAGACTCCCGTGGTATGGTAGTCCGAAGCACCTTCTTCCCCCGCAAAGATATCCACAAAGCCACCTGGAGATCACCCGACCAACAAACAGAAAATCAAATCGACCACGTTCTAATCGACGGTAAATTCTTCTCGGATATAACCAACGTCCGCACATACCGCAGTGCGAATATAGATTCGGATCACTACTTAGTCGCTGTATGCATGCGCTCAAAACTTTCGACAGTTATCACCACGCGTCGAAGTCGAACGCCGCGGCTCAACATCGAGCAACTTCGTAACGTAGAAGTGGCTCAAGACTACGCGCAGCAGTTAGCAGTGGCCCTACCAACGGAAGAGCAGCTTGGCGCAGCTACACTTGAAGATGGCTGGAGGAACATCCGATCCGCCATAGGTAGTACCTCGGCTACAGCACTAGGCTTCGCGACTCCGAATCACAGAAACGACTGGTACGACGGCGAATGTGAACAGTTGAAAAACGAGAAGAATGCAGCATGGGCGAGAATGCTGCAACACCGTACGAGAGCGAATGAGGCACGTTACAAACAGGCGCGGAACAGGCAGAACTCAGTCTTCCGGATGAAGAAGCGCCAGCAGGAAGAACGAGATCGCGAAGCGATGGAAGAGCTGTACCGCGCTAAGGACACACGAAAGTTCTACGAGAAGCTGAACCGCTCGCGCAGAGGCTTTGTGCCACAAGCCGACATGTGCCGAGATAATCACGGGAATATTCTCACGAGCGAGCGTGAGGTGGTCGAGAGGTGGCGGCAGCATTACGATGAGCACCTCAATGGCGACGTTGCAAGTACCGAAGATGGCGTGGTAACAGATCTAGGAGTATGTGCACAGGACGAAAGACTTCCGGCCCCTGACCTTCAAGAGATTGAGGAGGAGGTTGGCCGGTTGAAAAACAACAAAGCCGCTGGAGCAGATCAACTACCAAGCGAGCTTCTAAAATACGGTGGAGAAGCACTGGTGAGAGCACTACACTGGGTCATTACCAAGATTTGGGAGGAGGAAGTATTACCGGAGGAATGGATGGAAGGTATCGTGTGTCCCATCTACAAAAAGGGCGACAAGTTGGATTGCGGGAATTACCGCGCGATCACACTACTGAGCGCTGCCTACAAGATACTCTCTCAAATCTTATGCCGCCGTCTATCACCGATTGCAAGAGAGTTCGTGGGGCAATATCAGGCTGGATTTATGGGTGAACGCGCTACAACGGACCAGATGTTCGCCATCCGCCAGGTGTTGCAGAAATGCCGCGAATACAACGTGCCCACACATCACTTGTTCATCGATTTCAAAGCGGCGTATGATACAATCGATCGAGAACAGCTATGGCAGATTATGCACGAATACGGATTCCCGGATAAACTGATACGGTTGATCAAGGCGACGATGGATCGAGTGATGTGCGTAGTTCGAGTATCAGGGACACTCTCGAGTCCCTTCGAATCTCGCAGAGGGCTACGGCAAGGTGATGGTCTTTCGTGCTTGCTGTTCAACATTGCTTTGGAGGGTGTAATAAGAAGAGCGGGGATAAACACGAGTGGGACGATTTTCACGAAATCCGTTCAGCTGCTTGGTTTCGCCGATGATATTGATATTATTGCTCGTAAATTTGAGACGATGGCGGAAACGTACATCCGACTAAAGAGTGAAGCCAGGCGAATCGGACTAGTCATTAATGTGTCGAAGACAAAGTACATGCTGGCAAAGGGCTCCAGGGAGGAATCACCGCGCCCGCCACCCCGAATTCATATCGACGGTGATGAAATCGAGGCGGTTGAAGAATTCGTGTACTTGGGCTCACTGGTGACCGCCGACAACGACACCAGCAGAGAAATTCAGAGGCGCATTGTGGCAGGAAATCGTTCTTACTTTGGACTCCGCAGAACTCTACGATCGAATAAAGTTCGCCGTAACACGAAGTTAACCATCTACAAAACGCTGATTAGACCGGTCGTCCTCTATGGGCACGAAACATGGACCCTACGTGCAGAGGACCAACGCGCCCTTGGAGTTTTCGAACGGAAGGTGTTGCGTACCATCTACGGCGGAGTGCAGATGGAAGACGGGACTTGGAGAAGGCGAATGAACCACGAGCTGCATCAGCTGCTGAGAGAACCAACCATCGTCCATACCGCGAAAATCGGGAGGCTACGGTGGGCGGGTCACGTCATCAGGATGTCGGATAGCAACCCGACTAAAATGGTTCTCGAGAGTCATCCGACCGGTACAAGAAGACGTGGAGCGCAGCGAGCTAGGTGGATCGACCAAGTAGAGGACGATCTGCGGACCCTACGCAGAGTGCGGAACTGGAGACAAGCAACCATGGACCGAGTGGAATGGAGGCGGCTACTATGTACAGCAGAGGCCACCCCGGCCTTAGCCTGACCGGTAAGGTAAGTAAGAGACACCTAACAAAATCAGCCACTCCACATAGGCGATTGATACATTTTCTAACACAGCTACTACATGTTATTATCTCCAGTCGCTCAATGCTTGATTTGCACTTTCTGTCACTCCAAATATTATTTTTCTCGTTGACTATTTTATCATTTGCCACAAAACATCAAAAATAGTTGAAAATAGTGACTTTTCAGCAGAAAAAGTGACTTTAGTTGATACATCTTGAAAATAGTGACTTTTTAGTGACTGACCCGAAAATAGTGACCAAGTCACTAAATAGTGACTCGCTACCAGGCCTGCTACAAGGAACGCTTATCGATGTTCCTCATGAGGTACTGCTTCTGAACAATGTCTGGGAAGTTGGAAAGTTAGTATGATTTGTTGGTAGTTTGGTAAACGCAACTGTAATGTATATTGTGCATATCAATATATGGCTATGTATTTACTTTAACGTAAGATGCGTAGCGGTTTTTCAGCTTTTTATCATAATTGAACTTTAATGGCAGTCCTAGTTTCTTGACCATGTAGTAATGTGCAATCAGCAAATTGGCGACAGTAAAAACAGTCCACATCACATCCGGATGACCGCATCCTTACTTTTTACAAATTCTGTCTCATGGCGACAGTAAAAACAATCCACAGCGTATCCGGATGACCGCATCCGTAAGAAATTATGTCTCATGGGGCGGCAATTCTGTCTCAAACCGACAGTAAAATAGTCCACAGCGTGTCTGGATGGTCGCATCCTTATATGTAAGAAATACGAGTGCATAACTGACACTGAGGAAGATTACAAGTGGTAGTCGAAATACGCGTATCTGTCAAAGGGTTAGCAAAATAGGCCGGAATTTAAAGGTACAAAACTGATTACATTCATTCGAAGAAATACTGTCTCATGGCAGCAGTTAAAACAGTCCACAGCGCGTCCGGATGACCACACCCTTACATGTGTAAGAAATTCTGTCTCATGGCGACAGTAACCAATGTCTTCAATACCGATTGCACCAATACCCCCTCAAAATCAGTCAACCCAAGGAGTTCTTGAAAATAAGTAGTATCTAGTGCATTTCTGAGTACATCACATCTGCTGACAGCCTACTCGATGGGATTGATTCATTCTTCACCGTACCTTCGATCACATGTTCCGGCAAGGAATGGCATTTTTGGCCATTCAGATACATCCAACGAGGAATTTTAAAATCACTGAAAAAATATGGTGGAATTCCTGAAAAAAAATCCGTGAATCAGTAGGGAGTTCCCTGGAAGCACCACGAAGAAAATAACTTGAAAGTAAACTAGAGAAAATCATAAACGAATCATTGAACTTATCCTTAAATTATACCTGTAAAGTCCCTGGAGAAGACATATAGGCCGAGATGTGGTACGAAGTATTCAAATAATTTTAACATCTAGTGTAATGTAAATTTAAATCTTAGTCTTACTCACAACCTTTCCAAGGTTTGTCTAGAACGCCATCTTTATATCGGTTCACAAGACCGAAGTATCAACAGAAGCAGGACAAGGAGTTTCACAACAAATACAAACAACAATGTACACCCCAAACGCTACGATGAAATGACATTTTATTTTTTCAATAATTTCTCACTTCTCAAAACAGGAAAAAGGAACATTTTTACTGCTTTTTTTTCTGCTGCGATTAGATTGGTAATGTTAAATTGATCGATCGGGCAATGCCTTTCTCAATCCGCCACCCAGTAGGGTGGCCAAAGTACACAAAAGCTATCGGTCACGATCGATTTCTTGTCTGGGGTTCCGCGTTCCCGTACGACCCAGTTTGTGCTATACATTTACTTCAGCAAAGGTGCAAACGAAAACCACCCTAGATGCTTAAACAAAATTAACGCTCATCATTCTCGTCCGTCCACACATACTCGCATTTGCAAAAGCGTTTCATTTTTACTTTTTCGCACGTCTCACAGTACAGAAGAGAGGCGGTCCCGTTTCGCTTTGTTTCTCCAGACTTTGGCAGGTCTGATTTAAATCGATCCGATCGTATCCTGATTGTTAACTCAAGTGATTGTATAGAAAATATATAGATTATATTTACAATGTACATCGAAGAAAGATTTAAACTAGGGATTAAAACTTCTACAACTAAGGAAATCAGTACATACCTCAGCAAACGAGTTATCTTTTTCATTTGGATTGTAACTTGTGTGTAAAACTGCCTGTTTAGTTTGTGTTTTTCGGTATCATCCACTTAGTTTTGAATTGTTTTATGTAATGCATTGTTTGTTTGCTTTTTTGACCATTAAATGTAGTTTTTGTTCAACATTTACATTTCAGCTTTATTTGTCTTGTCTGAAACGTTCACAAAGTTTCCAATGATACTCTATTTGTAATCATTATTGTGTTTTATTTAAGTTTGTCAGCTTTTGTAAAACGATTGTTGGCGTCACACACACAATATATGTAATTTATTACAACTGGGAAATTATTTTTTCTAACACGAGTTAGACTATTTTATACTTGTGGACCAGACGTAAAGGAAAGTTTCTAAGAAATCCAAAAAATAGGACAATATACGAACTAGTTTGAATAATTAATTTGCTGCCGTTTGTGAATGTTGTTACAATGTTGCCATCATTTTTTCATAAGATTACTTGCTGCGTCTGACCAGTGCTGTTTCTAAACTTAATGTGCCACTCTTTTGAGCACTCCTGAAAACATGGAATCGTGCGTTCGTTCTCTCGGCATGATCATAAATATCTACTAAACCTGTCTTTAGTTTTTGTTAATGTGCTTAAATGATTCTCACTCACCTCATCGCAACTCCGACCACTCCTCAACGACGACGACGACAGAACTTAGCTATCGCTTAGCAGATACACGTACATAACATTCGAGTAATTGATAAGCATCAGTATCAACTGGTAATGGACGTAGGTGGAGGTAATAAAGAACAAATGGATGAGAAGGAATCGGAGCAGATCCTGCTGTATCACGGTCGGCAACATCGACGACGAGCCGCACGGGAACATTCCGGTCCGGTAGAACTCATCAAGCAGCTTCTCCTTTTCGATGAATCGGTCGTAGAGCCACTGGGTAAGAGATTCGCTATCACGAGGAACCTGAAGCGCAAGAGATAGCAATGAATTCTTTCAGCTCAATAACCCAATCGTCTTAACGTATGTAAATATCATGATCCCGCAATCGGGCTACTTACCTCCGAGCTACGGTATAACCTATAGAATAAATAAGTCTGGCACGGATTCCTAAGGCCGTGCACAATATTTGGTAAGTCTAGTGGCTTCCCATTGGGATACCCGATGGTAATGTCCAGAATGTACTCTAAACAGTCATTCAGTTTGCCGTTCAGCTTGGTGAGTGGTGAATCCTTAAAACTATCTGCAAAGGTCGAAATCAACAAATTACCTTCCGTCACTTAAACTCCCAATGCCACCCCCAATACTCACCACAGTCATCGGTACTTATTGCTTCACTATTGATAATGGTGCTACTGCTGTTGTTCATGGCATCATTCTGCTTTGGTTGTTGCTGCTGCTGCTGCTGCTGCTGCTGATGGTGATCTAAGTCTGTGAACCCGGTTGTCGTCAAATTATGATTGAATTCATCGGTAACGGTTGTAATGGTGCTGTCCACATAGTCTACATTGTTGATCAGTTTCTCCTCGTCCCGATAGGGCGATTCCGGCGAGCCGAGAACATCTACGATCGCTTTCATGGCCCCTACCCGCGGGACCGTCACATGGTGCAGCGTTGGCAGATTGTTCTTCTCCGCAAATCTGAGTCCGAAGGCAATTGCTATTAGTGAAAATACCCCTGTTTCGAAAAGTTCGTAATTGACTCACCTTTGACTAACTTCCTTCCTTTTTCGGAGGAAGCCTCCTTCCGGGAAAAGCACCATCCACTTTCTCTTGCGTGGAATGTATGAACTTTTGAGATGAGATTTCAATTCCACCAGTGATTTTTCTCGATTTGATTTGCCCTGTTTAAAGTAATGAGTTAATAAACGTTCAATAGAATCAAATTGCAATAAATATGGAAACTAATAAAGTACTCAAAAATGTTGGTAACATTTGGTTGTTAACAAAAAGTCGCTATTTTGAATTTTGAGCCGCCATTTTGGATTTAAGTCCGCCATCTTAGATATTCTGGTCGCCATTTTAAGAGTCCATACATTTACTCCATCCCAAATATACCCATATTGCATGGCTTTAGTGCCAAAAACTCCATTAAACAGCCGCCATCTTGAATTTTGAGCCGCTAACTTGGATTTTAGACAACCATCTTAGATATACTGGTCGCCATTTTTGGTCCCCGGACATTTTCCCCATAGCAAATTTAACCATATTGCATGGTTTTAGGGCCTAAAACTCCATCAAACAGTCGCCATCTTGAATTTTGAGGTGCCATCTTGGATTTAAAACCGCCATCTCCGATATTCTGATCGTCATTTTTGAACTCCGGATATCTTCTACATACCAAATATACCCATATTGATTGGTTTTAGAGCCTTAATCTCCATTATACAGCCGTTATTTTGAATATTAGGCCTCCATCTTGCATTTTGGGCCGACATCGTGGAATTTCTGGTCTCCAGTGCTAATTTCCACACAAATCAGGCCGAACATTTCTATAGGTGCTAAGTGCAGATGAGAGGCTCTCTTTAAGTCTCCCCTCTTTCGATTATAGCGTGCTTGTATTTCTTAATTTTGATTTACTTCTTGCATCGGAAGGTAGACAATCCTTTTTCAATATACACATCATAAGTTGACAAAATGTCCACTGCAACATCGTAATAATTTAAAGAGAATCGGAAGTAAGAGAGCCTCTCTTTTACAGATTGAACCTTTAGATATGTTTGCCGCCAAATTTCGTCAGCCATGCTAAAGGTTACAGCAATCGCCGCAGTTTTATATGTCGCATGATAGGGCTTGGTTCAGTTTCATATACGGCCAGTTCTGCCGGTGCTGGTTCGAATCACAGAAGTGGCCATAACTTCAGAACGCCTTGACCTATCCGAGCCATTTGTAATAGCAAACAATGCGGTAAAATTCCAGGTATAATCTAGCTATAATCCGAAAAAAGTGGGTGACATTACACACACAGACATCATCACAATTCGTCGAACTGAATTGATTGATATTTGTGACTTGACCCTTCGAACCTTCTATCGGAGATTCATTTTTTGAGTGAACTTTGAAACTTTGGTGAACGAGAACGGCAAAAAAAAGGAATAAATCGCACAATCGTGGTAATGTACACTCAATGTAAGGTTTAGAATTTTCTAACTGGGTATTACGGAAACAGCTTATTTAGCTTGAAGTCATTTGACATAAAGTCGTTTAACCCCACAAACATTATTGCTGTACAATGGTCGAATAAACCGCTCTCAAACTTGATTTTAAAAATTTTGGCTGAATTAGTTGTTATTCAGTCATAATTGTTATTTTAGACATAACGGTAATTTGGCATAATGAACAATTGGGATTACCAAAATGCTTAACCTTAATACGTATGTTAATTATAAACCGGCAATATGCAAAGTATGTTATAAAACAGAAAACAGAGTGACCAAGAACCCTTCTCATAGCAATCAATAACCTATTTATAAAAATCATCAGACCGTAAAATTGCAAAAATACAGTTTTGAAACTGAACTTGGATGTCTGTAATACCCATGTGCTGGTGTTGTAATAATGTTGAGATTTCGTTGAAAATCCAATGGAAAACTGGAAATCACGATTGCATATCAACATTTACTGATTGAGGATTTTGACTATCTCGATGAATACTTCTAAAGAGATTTTTTTAGTGTTCTTCTCTTCTGGGGTACCTCCCGGAGATCATTCCAAGACTTATCCAAAGTTCAGGAATTTCTCTAATTAGAGCTTAGTAAGTTATCCTAGAAGACATTCCGAGGAAAACTCCAGGAAAAATACCTTTCAACATTTCTCTAATTAGAACTTAGTAAATTATCCTGAAAACATTCCGAGGAAAACTCCAGGAAAAACACCTATCAGAGCTCCAGGAACTATTTAAGAAATCCCAAAATGAGCATCCATAATTTTGGAACAATTTCCGGTTTGGATTTCGAGAAAATCTATAAATATGTGGATCACTGTACGGTAAAAACCTACGAGGAAAAGCATGAAAAAAACTCTGAAAGAAATCTCGAGAAATACTCCTTGAGAAATATCAGCAGAAACCCCAAAAGACACTTCAAACATAAAAACTCAGGGGAAAGTCCAAGATAAATTCAGAAAAAAAAATTCGAGAAACATCCCAGGAGCAACGCCAAATCTTCTGAGCAGAAGTACTTTCTCTTGGTAGTTTTCCCGAGAGAAATCTCAGGTGAAATTAAACAAAAATTCTGCAAAACCATTAGGAAATATTCCAGCTAAAACTCCTGTAGAAATCCACCTGCGATCTTGAGAGAAACTGTTGTGAACAACTCGGAATGAATCATGGAAGAAATCTCGCGAAAATTTCTTTGGACAAAACGCAGGAGCAACTTCGGGAAAGACCGACGAAGGACTCTGGGAGCAGTATAAAGAAAACCATACTGGAAAAAAATATTCAGAAGGATCCTCGTGAAAAACTCCAGCAGAAATCGGTAGGAATTCATGAATCTCGGAAGATTTTCAGGGAAGAATCCAATATAATAATAAAAATAATACGGAAGGAATCCAGTGAGAAATCCTAGGAGGCATTCCAAGAGGTATTTCTAAAGATGAATTTCACTACTTGTTATTCAATGTTTTATTTTTTACGAAGTAAAATTCCCTGAGTATTTAAGATATTCCATAAGTATTCTAGAAAGTTCTGGGATTTACCAAACTAGTCGAGGACGCTTTTATATAACAATTTAAAGCCTGTTACAGTCGACTCTCCACATGTCGATGTTCTACATCTCGATATCTCTCCCTATCTCGATGGTTTGGTCGGTCCCTTCAATCTGCATAGATTTTACCTTTCTATGTGTCGATATCTCCTTATCTCGATATCTCTTTATCTCGATACGATCTCGTTCGTTTTTGTTCGAGATTTTTTCTCCATATGTCGATATGCCCATTTTTACAGGTTGCTAGATCTCGTTTCTTAGGTGCAAAACATTCTGGGAAGGCGGAGTGACATCTCTTTGTTGACTATTTTTCATAGTTACGGACGATTTTTCAATCTAGTGTGCATTAAAAATTGGTTCTTAGATTCGATCTCTCCCTAGATCTCTCCCTATCTCGATGGTCCCTTCAATATCGAGATTTAGAGAGTCAACTGTAGTGAAAAACATGGAGACCAAATATTCCACCGGGGCTTCCCGGAAATTCAGAGAGTGGCCAAGCTGCGATTCTTATAGCCATGCATAAAACTATTTATACGAAATCATTAACTAAGAGCTATTTTAGGATATTGTTTTGGGGTGGAATGGTCTGGGAATCCTAGATTAATTACATGGTTTTCTGAAACATTTCACAAGTTCCAAGAGTAGTCAAATTGGCCAAACCATTTTTCATAGCAATCACAAGCATATTTATGAAAAACACAAGCATATTTATCAAAAAATCAAAAGCAAAGCTTCGATTTATGCCGGTGTTTCAGAACATCTTCATGCTGTAATTTTGAATCTACGTTCTTCAGAATCATTAGAATTACAGACACTTCATCTACAGGGTTATGGAAGGATGGACACATAGTGAAAGAAATTGTTCGTTTGGCTGCATAAAACAAACATCCTCAATTTACTTTATGAAGGTTTTTTACTCCAGAACCAACTTTATACATCTTTGACGTTCTACTGAAATCCTACGAAATAGCATTTCAGCTTTGGAATTTACCCTCCACAATTACATCTACATGAACACAATTCTGAAAACTGAGGAAGTTACACGGATGAATAATTTCTCCAGCAAGAAAAAAAAAGAATGTAGAGACAGCCGATCTTAAACCTAACGTAAAACTAAAAGGTACTTACCGATGCAATGAAGAAATCCTGATGCAGTAAACTGACCGCTCCGAAGTTGGTATACTTGAACATACGGTCCATGATCCACATAATGTTCGGCAGCACTCCTTTTTTCACGTTGAAAGCCGCCATCAACAGTGGCACGTCTGAAGTACTTTGATGGTTGGCAATTACCAGCGTTCGTTCGTCCAACGCTGGACCAATATCGTCACCCATTTCAACCACTACAACATGAAAACAAGATGAGTTCAATTATTCGGAAATAACTTTCCACCGCCAATCAATTATACGTACAATCATACCCGGCCGTTGTGGACCACATGGACACGTTCGCCAGCAGCCAGTGGAACAGGATTCCCTCGATTTTGTAGTAGTAATTTTCGTGGATCTTCTTCAACGGTAACAGCAGAAACATCCATACCAGATACGTTGGGACGCAATAGATGTTGTTCGCTATCACAAACACCGTCCGGAACAGAGCCCTGGGGTATTTGATCACATCACTGCTGCCCAATCGGTCGGCCATCAGCGGGAATGATTGGGGTAATTCGGGGAAAAATTAAAGAGCACAACAAAAAATTCCATTAGATTACGGTCTTATCAGTCTGCTATATCATTCATTGATGATTCTTACATTAATCCGCTGCAGGAGGGCATCGCTGTTGCTAGTGAGCTATGGCTGCTATCCTTGTTAAAAAAAAATTCGTCGCAAACGCGCTCTTTCGATGTCGGTCCAAAGTGTAGCCTCCAGACTGGTCTACGGGTTACTGCGAGGTTCCCGCAAACCGGACTTTACGATTGTTTGGGTTCGCCACTACAATTCGTATCGATTACTACTGGCGATGACTCACGCGTTATCAAGCGTGATCAACAACGCGCTCTTATCGCGAACGCTTATCACACTCCTCCACACCGCGACACTCCCACTCGCCTACCGCGCCTAACACATTCTGCCCTTGATGCGAAAAATAGCGCCTACTTCGTTCCTACACCTGAAGCACTGCCCTTCACGAATGCCCACTACGATGATTGGTTGCAACGCAATGGCTACTTGGATGGCAATGTTTGTCCGATTGTATCTGGGTCTGGTTCCTGTATTGGGTTGACTGCGGAGCCGAGACGGAACCCGCGTTCCGATTCTGCTACTGCCGTTGTCCGATTTCGACTAATGAACGAGTTCGAATTGGCGATGGGACAGAGCAGCATTCTACGTCGTCCTCGCCCGGCCCAGGATTAAAGAATACAAACGCCGTTTGTCGCGTTTCGCCTCCTCTCCCGCAATGTGGGCAGGTTCAGGAAAGGTTATCACCTATAAAGTGAGATTCCAGTAGCGCCCCGTGTGTTCGCAGCCATTCGTCAACGTCGCGATGGAAAGGGAGAAAGATATAGCGAAAGAACAAAGTGAATAATGAATCTTTGAAATGGTAAATATCGATTATTCATCGTTGGATGATCAGAGGCGCGCAGAGTCGCGGTGGTCGAGTCAGGTCAGCTGTATGGGAATCGCCAAGCCAAAATGATTGCATTGGCTCCATTTCCACATCCTATCTGAAAGTTTATATGTACAGGAGATACTCAAAATAACTGGGACAGGTAAAATTTTCACTTCTCGAAAAATGTTCAACTCGCTGTAACATTTTGAAAAGGGCATCAAATATTCTCAAATTTGATCATCAACTAGTTGTGTATCAGTGGTACAAATTTGGAAAAGATCGGGCTATTCTTCACGAAGATATAAAGATTCTTGAAAAGGATATAATTATTCGATAGTCAACTTTGAGCTGTTATATCTCCGGATTCAATGAACTGATTGTAATGAAATTTTGACCATTCATGACTTATATGATGAACTCTTAAAAACGTTTAACTTAACTTGAAATTTTTAACAAGAGAAAAAGTTTCATTTATTTCACGATTTTTTAGTAAATTCATCAATTTCTAAGATGCATCCCATTACTTTCTCAATTTATTAGCGGCTATGTTGTAACTTTCCTTCAAAACACATTTATATGTAAGTCATTTAGAGGAAAATTAATTGAACTATAATTTGCATCTTGGATTTTGAAACGATGTTGAAGTTTTGGATAATTTGGTGTTTTATTAGAAAAATAATCTAATCGTTATAATTTTCTTCCGTGTTAAGAATTTTAAGTTAAGTCAAAGGTTTTTCATAGCTCATTATACAAGTCATGATTGGTCAAAATTTCATTGCATTCGGTTTATTGAATCCGGAGATATAACAGCTCAAAGTTGGCTATCGGATAATTTTACCTTTTTCTAGAATCTTTATAACTCCGTGGACAATGGTCCGATCTTTTCCAAAATTGGACTACTGATACAGAACTAGTTGCTGAACTTACAGTAAAAAATTGAGAATATTTGATGCACTTTTCGAAAAGTTACAGCGAGTTGAACATTTTTTAAAAAGTAAAAATTTTACCTGTCCCATTTATTTTGAGTATCCCCTGTAGGTACATATAGCGAACACTCGTTACAGTTTGATACGGTGTGCAAATGAACCGAAGTATGATTATAAATAGCATATCCCTTTTGGCTTCCTACTGCTTTGGCTGGGAGGATGCAATACTGAATGCAATACCCAACGTGGTCTGGGAAGGAAGATATTGAATCAAGTCGCTACATTTCCAGGCCATTTAATCAGACATCAGTGATGTTTTCTGGGAATAAGCTCTTTCACCGCATGATATCATTACACTACCTAACACGTAATGCGATGGTTAGGTCAGCTTTCATAAAGAAACATAACATAGTATCGTTTAGATGAAGATGATTCAACCGGAAGTTCAATAATTTGAACTGACATTAGTGCATATTATAAAAGTCTAAGTATTGGAAAATCTAGCAGATTTAAAACCCCTTCCGATTCTAGTTCCATAGCTATACTGAATCGCAATTCGTTCTGATGGTTATTCGGTCTAGAATGGTGATAGAGGACATAAATGGTGAAAAAAATCTTCTACACATATGGTCAAATCTCATCCGTTACGTAGTTATTGAACTTCCCATGTTTTTGACTCTTATTGCCTTAACTGGCTATAACTTGAAAATGGTCAAACTTATCGCAGTTTTTTGACCCTTATTAAGGTGAAGGTATGACGAAGCCACACCTCAAATTTTCAAAAGCACAAATCTGAGGAACCAATGGTTGGATTGTGCAGAAAAGTTGATTGATTGGTTACCCGCTGGTGGTGACCAATCGAGCAACTTTTGAGCGCAAACCGGCACTCGGTTCTTCAGATTTGTGCTTTTAAAAATTCAAGGTATGGCTTCGTCATATTTTCACCTTAAATATTGAGTTTTCTATCAAATAGCATCTTTGAATCGATTGGTTTAGTTAAATAACTAAGTTTTCTAGAGCAAAATAGCTCAACATAGAGTATTTCAATTTGTTTTTGTCAATAGGACAGATTGGTGACGTACTAGATTTGTAGTAATGAGCTGAATTTTAGTATGGTGAGAAGGTCAATTCTCCGTTTCTGTAATGAAATAGTGCAAATAGCGTGGGTATTATGATTCCTGGCCTAATTTAATGCTGTTTGAGCAAAACTTTGGGCAACAGTGTTGTTATTTTTTCCATTTCTTGCAACATAAACAACATAGTTATCCAAAAATTTTCTCAAACAGCATCAAATTAGGTAAGGAATCATAATACCCACGCTATTTGCACTATTTCATTACAGAAACGGAGAATTGACCTTCTCACCATACTAAAATTCAGCTCATTACTACAAATCTAGTACTACACCGAACGTGCCCCATTATCTTTGAAAAAAATGCGTAATACATTAAAATTCTTTCTTAGGCAAAGTTGTGTTCCACTCTACAATTCGTTCTTTGACACCAAACCTCTACCTCTTATCGTTTTCTTGCAATTTTGATTTAAATGTGCACAGTGCGCAAAAAGTGCTTACCTTGACAGTTGCACATTTATGGTCTAAAATGCGATGTTTAAATCAAAATTGCAAGAAAACGATGAGAGATAGAAGTTTGATGTCAAAGAACGAATTGTAGAGAGTGAAACAGGGGCCACATCTTTGCCTAGGAAAAAAAGTTAAATTATTACACATTTTTCAAAGATAATTGACAAAAACAAATTAAAACACACTACTTTTGAGCAATTCGCTCTGGAAAACTTAGTTATTTAACTAAATCAATCGATTCAAAGATGCCATCTGATAGTAAATTCAATAATATTTCGAATAAGGGTCAAAATATTTGAGATAAGTGGAAGATTCAATAACTACGTAACGGTTGAGATTTGACCATATGTGTAGAACATTTTTTTTTCACCATTTATGGTCCTCTATCACCCTTTAAAAAGTTTGCACTCAGGAACCTAACACCCTGTACATTTTGATCGTTTCACTTGATAAAACCTTAACATATCATTATCACCCCTTTAACAGCCCCTTATAATTACGTATAAGACAAATTCTATTATTTTCCAAAAGTTAGGACGGTAATTCCTGACACATGTCTGTTAAAATTCTGTAGAGAAGAAACTAGTAGGGTTCATTGAGAAGACTATATTGTTCGACATGGTCACCGAAAACACAAGTTGAAATTACTGGCAGGTGTCCTGAAGCAACTTTCTTATCGTTGAAAAAAGCAGTAAAGAAAGGAAAGCTCTTCCACTGGAGAAAAAAATTAGACGAAATGATAATGACAAAATTCAAATATTTTCTGATAAAGAATGTTCACTTGGACTTCCTAAAATTCATCTTGGGATTCTTTCCGCATTTGGTTTTTTTACATTTTTGAAAATATATTGACTTTTGAATTTTGTACGTGAGAGCACCTTTTTTGAACCAGTAAGAATTTTTTCAGATTTTTATAACTTCATGTTGCTACCTAAAATCAATTTCAAAAAGCGATTTTTTTGAAATTACCCTTTGACAGCTGGGCAACTGCTTTACAGCTCCGCCCACAGGGTGATTCATCAAATCGCTCCCATACAAGCTTCAAATTGATTCTTAAATAGATTTCCGGGCACCGAAATTCATGAAATTATGGATTTCGGCCCAGATTCACAATATGGAACTACAGTAAGGACCCGATTTTGTCAGCCCCTGGTAGCATTTTGGGCTGACAAAATCGGGTACCTGACAAAATCGGGACATTTTTTAAAATCATTTTTTTATTCATGAAATATTGTTGCCACTTCAGAGACTGAGATAGGTGTGGAGGGTCTGCTTTGGGTTCGTTCAAATATTACGTAACGCTAATGAGAGGGGGGAAGGAGTCCAGCGCTGTGTTACGCTTCATACAAAATTTTAAAATTTCTCTTTCAAAAATAGTTACGCGGTGGAGGGATAGCGGATAGGGTCTAAAATTGCTAAAATTTTGCGTTACGTAATATTTGAACGAACCTTTTGTAGTAAAAAAATCGAAAGGGTGTTAAGGGCTCAGAAAAAAATCGTATTTGGCAAAGTTAACATTCAGTGCCTTTTTACATCAGAACTTTTAAATCTTTTATTTCTTTTTCTTTATGTCATAACATTCCTACTGGAACACAGCCTTCTCCTAGCTTATAGCAATTGTGGTCTACAGAAGACAGTTGACACTGGTTAGCGCAGTTTAAATCATAACATTTAACTTTAGCTGTCAAAGAATGGAAATGGACCAACATCTGATTGACAAGTATAGACATTCAAACTGTCTGAATTGGCTACGTTTCCGCTGCCTTTCCACTTTAATTTCCAGAGCTAAATCTCTAAAGAATCTCTGAAGAAATCTTTGAAGAAATATTCGGAGAAATTTTTAGAGAAACAGCCCGAGGATATACGGAATGTAACCCTCAAGACATTCTCGAAGGGATCCCGTAAGTAGTTTCTGCAAAAACCTTTACAGAAGCTCCGGATAAATCCCTTAAGTAATTTCTGAAAGAACCCTTACTGCAATCTCCGCAGAAATCTCTAGAGGCATTTCTTTGGCAATTTCTGAAAAATCATTGAATGAATCCTTATTGCAATCTTTGAAGAAATCTCCTTGAGAAATATATGGAGGAATTTCTGAAAAAAAAGTACTGGGGAAATATCAGGAGCATTTTAAGGAGAAACCATAGCAGAAATGAATTGCTAAAGTCTAGCATGAATTCCAGAAGAATTTCCAACAAAATTTTCTAAAGGAATTTCAGAAGCAATACCAAGAGATTTTCGTAAAGAAATACCAAGAGGTAACCCTGGGAAAATCTCAAGCGGGACCTCTGAGAAATCCATAGAGGATGCCTGTTCGTATATGCCCTGCACATTACGAAAAAGGAAATTATGCACCACCTGTCTGTCAGCCGTTTAAGTACACTAGACGTTACTCTCGTTCGTGTAGAACGATAAAAGCTCAAGAGCAACGAAAAGGTTATCATGGCGTACCACCGCCTTCCGGGGCACCATGATGTAAAAGGAGATCAAGTAACGAGCATCGTTCTCTTTTCTGCACCGAAGCACCATCTTGGCGCCATTACTCTAAGTGGATCTCTGCGTCACCCTATTATCTAAAGTTTTGTGAAACCTCTCAAATTGTTAAAGTTGAACTAAGTTGAATTTAGTTATAAGTGTTTAAATTAAAGATAAGTGTAATAAATTAAGCTGAAGAAAGACGAAATAAACTAGTGCAATTTCTGACTGTGTTAGTGAAAACCATTGGTCTTTTGAAGTGTTAATAGAAATTCAATCAATTCGATCTGGGAACATCCATCGGCCTACATTTTGACCATTACTGCTCGCTGTGCTCTCGACAATGCCCAATTGGGAAATCTAACAGAGGAATCATAGTGAAATCTCTACAGGATTTCTTGTATGAGGAACCCTAAGAAGAATTCTTGAAAAAATCCTTAGAAACATCACTTGATTTATTTATCAGTAGGTTGGCTCCAGAGGCACGTTCTCTTCCATTTGGGAAATTTGTACCTTCTGTAAATTTATTCATGGACCAATGCACGCAGTAATTCATATGGGAATTATTTCAGAAGCATCTACAAGATACTCTGAATACATCACTAAAGGAGAATTTCTGAAGGAATCTCAACAGAAGTTCGTCAACCTGGGGGTATCATAGGAAGAACGCATGAACAATTCTTAGGGAAATATCTAAAAAGGTGGTTATAGAAATTTGCAGTAAATTTCTTGGAGGAACTCCAGCAGAAGTTCCTGGACTATCCAAACAGATATGTATGGAGAAATGCCAGCAGGATGTCTTGAAAGAATCGCTAAGAAATTTCCTGGATAAATCCACGTAGCAGGAGTTCCAGAACAAGTCTCAAGAAAAGCTTCTGGAGAAATCATAGGAGGAATGCCTGAAAAAATCTTAAAGAGACACGCCTTAATGAATCGTTAAAAAAAGCCCGAAAGAATTCCTTTAAAACTTCCGGCGGAATTCTTGGAGAAATACCAGCAAAAATTCTTACAAGAAACTACGCAAAAGTTCTTGAAGGAATCGCAGTAAGATTTTTTTGGGGAATCCCATCTCGAATTTCTTAAGGGTTTCTAATGAATACAATTCTGACAGCAATTTTTTAAGCAATCCAAGTAGGAAATCTATAATACAAATCTCGGAATAAATCTAGACCAACATGTAAAAAAAGCGGAACAACCATTGCATGTCTCAACTTCTCCCACCCCGTCTAGGCGTTTTTCAATTTATTTATGCAAACTTATCCCGTAATCAGATAGAGGGCAGTCTGCTCTATCTGTTACTGGTCAGAGAGTACATGAAAAATAGGCCATGTGCTCGGAAAGAAGGGAGAAGCAAAAATTCGAAATGGTTGTTGCGGCCTTTTCAAATGTTAGTCAATTTGGATCAATCCAAACAAGTAAACCTAGAGGAATCACAGAGATGCCGGAAAGAAGTAAATGGATTGACTTGTAATAACAACAACAGGCAGCGTTTATTGTTTGTTCTGTTCCTGAGGAAATTCAGAAGAATAGTCTTTAAGCCCATATAGCCGATGTGGTAAGCGCACGTGCAATCAGCAAAACCATGCTGAGGGTGAGGAGTTTGATTCCCGGTTAGCTCAGAATCCATTTCATAATCGACATATCCTTAAGAGGAAACAAACCCTCATCGTTTAGCAAAAACTCAAAAGCAGTTTTCTCTCTGAAATCTCAACCAATGTTTAAAAAAATATCACTGCACTCTGGCCACCATTTTGATAACAGTGAAATAATTTTTAATGACGATTTTGTGACTTAAAGGAAGAAAACTGATATTGAAAATTGATGATTGCTGATGACTGAATGATGGTTATTTGAGCCTTAACTACCTTGTGTATAAAATATCTTCATGACTACCACACGATATATGTACAAATGCAAAATAAACATTGGCTGTGGGGGATCTCAGTTAAAAATTTAAAAGTTTTCATAAAATAACAGTTGAGGAGCAGGCTGTGTTCCAGTTGGAACGTTACGCCAAGAAGAGAGAGAGAGAGCTGGAATCTTTTAGCAATTTTAATTAATATTGGCTTAAAACATTGGCGAGGATTGGGTGCTAAAATTGCCTCAATGTGTTAGTTTGCAAAACAAGATTGGTCGTTTTCAAAAGTTACACGAGTTTTGTTCATTGCGTAATTTTTCTATGACGCCTAAAGACATCAACTGCATTAATAATGAAAATAAAATTGAAATTCTGAATGAAATACAAATTTATTTTTTTACTTCAAAAAAGGCTGACAAAATCGGGTCAAAAAGCTGACAAAATCGGGGGTAGACAAAATCGGGGGTAGACAAAATCGGGGGCTGACAAAATCGGGTCCCCACTGTATCGCAACATCACTAAAGAAGCCAATGATTACAAAGACTCTTTCTGCGGAGATTCAAATAGAGTAATGCAAGTGCAATTTAATATTTAAGCCGCTTATGTTTTGTTCCTTAGGGAGGTATTCCTTTATGAAAAAGAAATAATTTCTGAAAAAAAAAAGTCTGGGAATGGCTCCGAACATTACGCAAAATATATGTAGAAAAGTAATACAGGTACTCTTCGATATAACGTACAAAAAAGTTTTCTCTTTGTACGTTATATCGAAGTGTACGTTATATCGAAGTGTACGTTATATCGAAACAGAGAAAAATTTAATATTTTTTATGCTAGTATTGATGTATTCGACGTGAAATTAATCGGTGTAATTCACAAAACCAATAATGAAAAACTTGAGTTTTCACGAAAAAGTCACTTCGTTTTTTTGTGCTTCGATATAACGTACATTTTGCTTCGATATAACGTACACTAAATTTTCCCCCAAATTGCACTTATTCTGGGTAACAAGGCTAATGCTGCAACAAAACATTGATTTGAGTGATTTCGTGGTTTATCTAAGGGCTATTACTGCGAAAAATAAAAAGATTCAATGTTATACTGTTACCGACAAATTTTGGTCTTCATTGTATTCATTATTTAAAAATAATTGTGAAAAATTGTTTGTTAATCTTTAATTGTTCTACTTTATTGTCTTTTTTTTATCTAGTTCATTTATTTGGGGCTCAATCGCGTATAACGCTTTACGGAGCCGAAGATCTCTTTTTGCACTTAATAATATACTATGTACAAGATAATAACTTTTCAATCATGTTTGTTAGTGATGGGTGGAGGCCAGGGTACTCGTGGCAGCTCGAGGTTAGAAGGTCAAATTTTGCAGGATGGACAGGGTGAGGACTGGACCGAAGGTTTACTGCAGCTCATCCGGGTGCTAATCGCATTTTGCTAACATGTTCGGTGCCTTGTGGTGTTGGTACCAGCTTGTTGAAGGGCTTGGTCTTCCGGATGGCCAGGAGCAGCTCGGTAACACGAGGAGGACAAAACAGAGAAAAAAAAAACTGGAGAAGAAAACACAAGCGAATAAAACTTTTATATCAGATGAGCGGAGAGCAACACGAGGACAAAACAAAGAAAAAACTGGAGAAGCAAACACTAGCGAATTAAATTCTTATACCAGATGAGCGGAGAAATTCATAAATGGATTGCATATAGGGGAGATCGCGGGTTCCCAACACATCCCTTACTGGAACAAAGGGTTGTCTACCTCGGGCCTCAAGGGTATCCAATAGTAGTGCTCTGGCATTATCTCGTCATTATCCGGGCATTGCCAAACTACGTGGTCGATGTCATCATAACCGGAACCGCACTTAGTGCAAATATTGTTGAGCGCGAGCTTTATTCTATGCAAGTGTGCGCCTAGCGAGTAGTGGTTTGACATAAGTCTTGACATTACGCGAATAAAGTCTCGACCTACGTCCAAACCATAATGCCACGCTCGCAAAGAAACTTTAGGAATAATCGAATGTAACCACCGTCCCAGTTGGTCATCTCGCCAATCATGTTGCCAACTTTGAAGAGAACTCTGGCGAACTAAATGGAAAAATTCATCATGTGAAATTCTTCTATCATAGATCTCGCCTTCTTGTGCGCCCACCTTTGCGAGAGAATCCGCCTTCTCATTGCCATAAATTGAGCAATGAGAGGGGACCCATACAAAGGTAATCTTGTATGATCTTTCGACCAGTGCACACATCTGCTCTCTTATTTTTGTAAGAAAGTAAGATGCATGCCTTACAGGTTTCATCGACCGGAGTGCCTCAATAGAACTAAGACTATCCGAGAAGATGAAGAAATGGTCTGCGGGCATGTTGGAAATCATCCCCAAAGCGAAGTCGATTGCTGCCAGCTCAGCAACATAAACAGAACAAGGTTCTTGAAGTTTTCGGAAGGCGGTGGAATTTTCATTGAAAAGGGATCAAATTTACATGCAGCCACACTAAACAAAGAAGGAATGGATTGGAAGGGAGAGGAGCATCGGAGGAAACAAGGGGAGGGGAGGACGATTCTAAAATAGAAGAGGAGATCAAGGAAGGAAAACTGGGAGCTGAGGACGGAAGGCCAGGATCGGAACGAAGGTAGTCGGGATGAAGAGCTAGCAGAGAGTCCATCTCTTGTTGAAGTGGCGTGAAAAAGTTTGATGATAAGCGGAGACTAGTATCGTGTTTATGTGGAAGTTTTCCTGGAATCCGAACCCGTTAACAGTTCGAGTAATGAGATTCCATGGAATCAAGTGAATGTGTTGATCCCGGTGACAACCGGATTTTAAGGACCGATCATCAAAGGCCTATGGAAAACCCCGTCACCCTATCACCAACTGTAGTGGCTCGCCCTTTCCGACACGGTGCACATCTCCGTATGCAGTTCTTCAGCCGTTCCGTGTCCCAGGAAGAGATTCGACCATCGAGGCCAAACCCATTGGATGCCCCGGTCCACACGACGTCGGTTTTGCAGCGTCCCCAAGCCCTATGTCGACGCGACGCTGAGCACGTGGTTCAGGTACGTCCAATCTCTTCCCTTCCTCCTCCACCATCACGCAGCAACGGGCCCCAACGATGATTGAAACTGTAAAATACTAACCTATACAACTTTACATTATACGTTAATAGTTAGATTCAGCTCAAAGCTAATTTCTAAAAGTGAGAGAGGTTCCCAAACGTTTTAATTGGCCTTCCCCATTGTTCAGTCCGATCGAATGTTGGCAGGTAAGTGTAAGGTGTCTGAGTCTTCCCTGGTCAATGCCGACCCTGAGGTATTTTAGAGGAAAGCTGGCCTGGGCGTTCGGACGCCGATGCCACAGGACGCGTGGAGCGTCCCATCGGTAATAACAGTACGTTACATAGAAGCAAAATGTACGTTATATCGAATTCGCTATATCGAGGGTACGCTATATCGAGGGTACGTTATAGGAAGGAATCTCTACAGGCATCGTTTGGGAAATTCCTGGATTGGCGTCTGTTTTCAAAGGATATCGTAAATTATATCTTAAAAACAGTCGCAAATTTAGCATTTTTTTCGCTGATACGAAATTTCAAATTGTTTGGCCTTTTTTAAATATAACGGGAGATTGGTTTGTTACGTAATTTGTATACGATTCCAAAATATATCAACTGATATTAATATTGATGGTATGCCGAATGTAAAACACTTTTTCTTGTTAAAAAATCAATCGGGTCAGAAAACCGACAATATCTGGAGAAAACGCAATCGAGGCCACCCAAAATCGGGTCAGCACAGTATTATAATATTCAACGATTATCTGCATTAAAATATTTAAAAAAAATCTCAATAAAAAATACTCCGGATAATCGAGTCTAAAATTCCGTATAATCGAGTTTCCGGATAATCGAGTCCGACCTGTATTTCAAAATTTAATGTTGTAACATACACAAAACTTCACTTTTCTATGAAGGGAAAGTATGTAGACCTTTCATTTGAAGTTGAAAAATTTTTGGCAGCCATCTTGGATTTGGTCGCCATTTTGAATTTTATCATTAAATTGCGATTTTCGCTGTGTTCGCATCCACCGATTGCAAATCCGAACTCATCATTAGAAACCTGAGAGTCTAAACTTTCCAAAACATTCAAAAATTTAGGTGTGCATTGACCGCAACAATGATATATCGAATAAAACGTAAGGCGACCTCCCATTTTCCCATACATACATTCTCACGCACGCATCTGATCGTGCGATAACGGGATCGGTGGAATCGCATACATGCGCGTGGCGTCTGCAGCAAAATGTATGGGAGAATAGGAGGTCGCCTAACGTTTTCATCGATATATCATTGTTGCGGTCAATGCACACCTAATTTTTTAATTGTTTTGGAAAGCTCTCAGGTTTCTAATGATGAGTTCGGATTTGAAATCGGTAGTTGCGAACACAGCGAAAATCGGAATTTAATGATACAATTCAAAATGGCGACCAAATCCAAGATGGCTGCCAAAAATTTTTCAACTTCAAATGAAAGGTCTATACTTTCCCTTCATAGAAAAGTGAAGTTTTGTATATGTTACAACATTAAATTTTGAGATATTATGCGATTTGCAGGTGCAATTTGATGAAAAATCGACTTTTTTGTCACCTTGTCAGCCCCTTGCCAAGCGAGGAGTCCATCAATTTAACCCAACCAAAGTGGTTTTCATCCTTTTTTATCATATTTTAGCGAATAAGCAAGAAAAAATTGAAATCCCAGACTTTATGTATATTTTTTCCTCATCTGTAGAGCCTTTTAACCATTATTTAGGAATATTGTGGTATGACCCATATTTAATTTGGTGCTAGTCAAATATCCTGTCACAATTGAGCTGTAATAGACAATGGTTGATGTAACACCTGATCCGAACTAGGCACAACTCGTTTTATAAAATTTATTACCCTGTTGGGACTACTTCGCCAAATTTCCAAGGGCTCTAGAAACCCTTTACCAAATACCGCCAATATTTGATGGGACAGACTTTATGTAAATGGCGGCCTGGTTTCAGCGTGAATTACTCATATACTATGCTTTATAGCCTAGTAGATAACTGAACTGAAGATTCTTACAGAATGTTTATCCGGGATTTCATCTTTAAAATACGCCAAATCAATCTTGAATTTCATCAGTAGCTTCTGCTAGGGACTCCACCTTGTGTGGCTTGTGTGTGTTCATCCAGATTTCTTCTGAGGATTTCTCCAAATAATTCTTAAGAAATTTCTATTAAAGGATTTTGGAGTTTAATCTGTCAGGAAATAGTTTCTTTAGGGAACATGAGTTTGGTCTAGGATTCAGGAATTCGATTCAGGGATTTCTCCCGAAACTTCTGAAGGATTCCCAGAAGAATCCCATCAATCATGAAGGTTTCCCACAAGGAACTCTTGGAGGATTTCTTCGAAGAATTTCTGCGGGATTCTTTGCAGCAACTTCTGAACAATCCCCACAATAAACTTTTGAGGAATTCCCACAGGGAACTTTTTTAGGATTTACAGCAAGAACCTCTGGAGTATTTACAGAAGGGACTCTTGGAGGAAACGCGGTAAGAAATCCTGGAGAGAATGAAGATGAGAATGAAGAATCCTACAAAATCTCTTGGAAGTATTCAAAACCAAAGTTCCAGAAGTTACTACTGCTGCGCACAAATACCGAAAAAAAAACAAAATTAAGAATCGTACAAACAACTCGTGGAGAAACTATTAGACGAATACCAGAAGAATGTCCAGAGCCTAGATGAAATCATACACAGATAAAAATAATGAGGTTTACACGTCATGTAAACTTCATTTTAGTCATGTAAACTTAGTGTTATGATGGTTTACGTGATATATCATGTAAATTTGTGTTATATGTCATGTAAACTCTCAGAGTCATGCTGAACTACATGACATATAATGGAAGTTTACATTATATTTCATGAACTTTACATGATATGTCATGTAAACTTCTGCGATATCCCACGCTCCAATTATGTGCATCATATGTCACAGAATTTTACACTCTTTTTTCGATCTGTGTAGAAAAACTTTTGAAGAAATCTCAGAAAAAAATTCTGGAGGAACCTCGAAAGAAACTCCTGGATGAATATCAGAGTGTCTTTCTGTAAGGATTTCAAAAATAATCTAGGAAGAGTTCTCGTGGGAGATTTTGAAGAATTGGAGGAACTCCTGTAGGAATTTTGGAAGGAAATTCTTGGAAAATCCCAAAGGCAACTTTTGGATAAAATTCAAAAGGTTGTATTAATAAATTTCAATTCCTGGTTTAATTTCTGAAAGAATCCCCGTAAAAACTCCAAAGGAAATTAAAAAAGGGACATCTGGATTACTCCAGGAAGGAACTCCTAAAAGAAATCACGGAGGCGAGAAACTCATCAGTAGGTAGGCTATGGCCATGGCTTTGGCACAGGGTAACGCATAATTGTCGGTATGTGCTGTCGGGCTATCGTGGCTGGAGCGCCGCTGCTTCCAGGTCTATTTTTTATAGTTTGAATCAGAATTGAGTTTCCTCCAATTCTGATTTGAACTGATTTGAACTAATTGTCGGTATGTGCTGTCGGGCTATCGTGGCTGGAGCGCCGCTGCTTCCAGGTCTATTTTTTATAGTTTGAATCAGAATTGAGTTTCCTCCAATTCTGATTTGAACTGAGTAATTTACATGGGGACAGCATCAGACGATGGCGTCAACATTATCACGAAGACGGTATGTATTACTTTGTTTGAAGTATTGGCCTGAAGGCCAAAACTCCAGAAAGTTTGGATATCATTGATGCTCTGTAAATTAATCTTATGTGTCTTGTAAAGCATTTGTGAACCAAATAGGATGTCTTGATTGTCATTTGACCTCACAATCAAAACATCAGAGTGCTCTAGGAAGTCTAGAACATTAATAAAATATGTTTTTCAACTTTTTATTTCTTTTATTTCGTGAATTTTAACTAAAACTAATTCTTCACACACTACTCGTCAAGTCTTAAAATAGATTTTTGGATGCAACAATTAAATTCTTAGTATGAAATTTAAAGAACAAAACAATTGAATTCATTTCTGTAGACAAAGCTCGAAACTCCAGCACGTTTCGGATGCTCTAGGCAAATTTGAACAATCGTTGTTGTCGCGTATACGTTCCGGGACGGGAATTGAACATGGAGAGTACTTGTTACTCCAATGGTTTATTTGAGACTCGCTTGATACAGTCCATTGTGTTCTATTTATATTCGGCTATACCATATTCATATGGTATAGAGAGCTAGGGTATTGGTTCCCTTCTTATGGGAATTGGGTATTGGTTCCTATATTATGGGTTTCGTGGCCGTGTGGTTAGGCGTCAGTCGTCTAGGCGTTTCGTAAGCCTCGGAGTGCGGGTTCGATTACCGCTCCAGTCGGGGAAAACTTTTCGTCAAACGCAAAATTCTCCATTGAACCACTGGGTGTTATGTGTGTTGTCCGATGCCTTGTGTTAGTCATGTTCGGCAAGGATGTTTTCAATCATCTAGCAATCATTTGACTCATTTGTTCGGAAGCCTAATATTAAAATGTGATGTTCGACAAACTTGTAGATTATTGTTTTTCCTACAATTATCACTAAGGACGTCATATTCTAACTTTTATATTTACGGCGTAAAAGTGTTAGTACTAAATACCTACTCATACTAAACGATCGGATTTTTCGATCGTTTAGTATGAGTAGGTGGTAATAGCGCTCTCATGCCGCATATATGAGATTTAGGATATGGCGTCATTGGTGATAATTGTATAATTGTAGGAAAAACACTTATCTACAAGTTTGCCGAACATCTCATTTCAATATTATGCTTCTGAACTGAGTTATGGATAAATGATTCAAATGATTGCCAGGTGATCGAAAACATCCTTGATGTTCAGCCTGTGCAGCCTAAGTAATATAAACAATAGCAATATTGTCCTGAGGATTTATAATAATCATAAAGGCAAATAACGTTAAACGTGAGTTGTGAGACGGAGCAGTAGTCTAAGCTGAGCTGACAGCATGAGGCATACTAGTGCGATGCGCTTCACCCGGTGGATTGCTGTTGGCCTCAACAATCGTTAAGGTACAAAATCCATTGTTTCTTATAGCAACAAACTAAATAAGAAAGTCTAAGTCGCTTTCATTTGAAATTTTTGTGTCTACGTAAAAAAATTGTACTCAAACAATATTGTTCTAAATATGCTGGTCATCCGAAACGTCCTGGAGTTATGGTCAATGTGGCCAGTGTATAGTGCATTTCCAGGTGTATCTTCAAGTTGTCCGTGGCACAATCTCCATATACTCAAATCGAATCACAAGTAATCCCCTTGATAATACTGTTGTTAAATTGAAAATCGACGCGCTGATTCAACAATCTCTTCCTTCAAAAAATCACTGAACAACAATTAGATACTTAAAGTTAACGTTGTGTTTATTTTTGTATTAGTTTTCCTTATGTTTTCCAACTTTAAGCAACTGTTTTTTTCCTTGACTTGAAAAATAGTTTTGTAACTACCAGGTTTACGTTATAACTAATAAAATTACAAATTACAAATTACAAGAGTTATGATCAAAACTGTAAAAAAAACTTGTCTACATCCATTAAGGATTAACTTATAACAAGACAGTAATGATTAGTTCTATCCCTGTTTTAAAACTAAAAAGCAGAAGTGACTCATGTGTGAATTATTCACATAACATTGTTTTCAAATTCTGTAACGCACCATAGAAATTCATACGTTAAACAAAAAAATTTGACATTTGTAAATATAACACCATCACACTATACGTTAAATTTACTCAATAATCATCAGCGATAGTAAGAACCAAAGACTAGATCGAATGATGTCACCTCGGTTTGTCATCGAAAAACCTGTTCGAGGAAGTACCGAGCGAAAAAACAAAACAAACGCCGCCAAACTACATAGAGGATGTGACTAAATAATCGTCTCCGTTTTCACACCCGCACTAGCTCAAACCGACAACAGCGACGACGAACGACAACGATGATGAACAGAAAACTGAGCTCTAATCAATCAAACCGGCTCAACGCATACAACACCTTCCATACCTATATCGCCACACCGCCGTTCACTTTGGTGAACTGACATCGAACGACACTGTCACTTCCTGAACTGTCTAGCAATGATTAGCGCGCACGCGGTTCGTATTATCGATAAACAATGTTATCAGTGGAAATATTTGGGGTACTTTTTGGTCCTGTAGTAATGTGGTATGGCAATAAAGCAGTAGTGACTGGGTTCGATTCCAAAGTCGATGAAAAATCAGAGAATCTTTTCAACTTGAAAATCAATCTACCTGAGCAGTGACATTTTTTTCCTCTTAGTTAGTAACTGATGAAATTCTAATTGGAAAACATAAATAAGTAAACTAAAATAAATATGTGTAGCTATATCGCGCCATACTGCATTCATCGATCCGTTCTCAACAACTTTGGCAAACAAAAAATCAACCGATGTGAATGCTTGTCGCTTCCGCAGAACCGAACGACAAGTCAATCAATTTCCAATCGGGACGAATGCCATTCACTCCTACGACCACGACGACTAAATCCATCAAGCACACATCAATCAGATCGGCGAAACCAACGAAGTGGAACGAACAACAAAAACCTTTCGCCCTCTTCAAGTTCTCATCCTAGCGCAGCGAATAGTTGCGGATGATTGTGGATTCGACTAGTTTAACGTGTCACTTGTCGCGTGCTTTACTTGTGTTCTTTTCTTCGACTTTTCAAGGTCCTCCTACACACCGCGCGGTACTAATCGGTAACAAATTAGCACGAGAAACGGGAACGACAGAATTACTACCTACGAGTTGTTTGGATTGCAGGAATTTTTTT
>NW_026916932.1:0-53437 GCF_035046485.1 Aedes albopictus
TTCCTTTACATGTACTGGAAAAACAACCATAATGTCTCACCTCATTTAATCTATAAATGGGTATAACTTTTTTAACAGGCGTCGTATCACTTTGCGGTCTTCGGCAAAGTTGTTTGGCGCTTACAGCGCCACCAAGCGGCAAAAATCTGGAGCGCACCCTTAGGCGTCATCGATTTTGCTCAAATTTTAAACGTAGCTTCCGGGAGTCAAAAACAACCTATTCAGGAGGTAAAACTAGGCATTTTTCATTTTTTTATTTTTCATATAAGTGTGGGCCACCCTATTGTTCATACCTACACCAATCGGACACGTCTCATCAAGCGTCTCATATAGAACCAGATGGGGGCTACTTTAGACATTTTTAACTATAACAAAACTGCATTTAAAATTCCAGGGTTATTTAGAAAACCACTTTGCACCAATACTGTAGTTTGCTATATCATACATTATTTCAATAAAGATATGCATTTTTCGAAGGTTCTGTGCTGTCTTAGGTACTATCAACAGCGTGATATTGTAATATAGACAACCTTAAAAAAGGGACCATCAATCATTCATATAGGTGAAACAGTGAAAGGATAGACTAGACATATTCGACTGTATACAATGATCCCAAAGACATCAAACAGATTTGAACCCTATGTTGAATTAAAAAAAATCCATATAAGTGTCAAAAGTAGCCCCGCTCGACGGTATTCTCAACTTTGATTTCTATTTTGGTCAATCACGTGTATTTCTTATGGGAGTAGCCAAATTAAAAGCATTAATTATTTAAGGAAAATTTTTGTTTTCTTGTATTTTTTAAATTAAATAATATGATTTTAACAACTGTAATCACCATATTATACTAGCAGGGTGATGCCTACCTGGAAAAACCTGGAAAGTCAGGGAATGTCAGGGAATTTATTTTTGGACCTGGAAAATCAGGGAAAGTCAGGGAATTTTGTTGACGTTCAGGGAAAATTTTTCACGATAATCATGAAACGATGTATTTGAGTTATACCACATGTTATGGAATTTGAAAAACTAGCTTAATTCTTGCTTCAAACTGTTATGTGCATGATTCTGGTTTACGATCAAATCAATGTATGAACTTCATTCTAATTTTTGTAGTATTCAGTTAACGTAATGCTATTCTAATTTTTTTTCATGAAGCCTTATTTCATGACAAGATAACAAGTCCGATTTAGAGCGAATAAGCTTAAAATTAAAAGTACATGACATTGTACTGAATGTAATTTTTGGTGAATTTTCGGCCCATTCTTTGGTGACATTGTTTTGTGATGCCTCAATCCTGCATCTTGATGGGTTTCGTGGTTCGATGGTTCTCTTGACATGATTACTTGTGACATGATTTGGTGACACCGTAAAACAGCATTCTTTAGTTTTTTTTAAGATTCATAATAGTTTTCCATCGTGTTCTCGAACAGACCACTATTTAAATTCATATAAATTTAAAATTTGGGTGAACAGTGTTGATAATTCTCAAATACATCCTATATCATAAATGATGCGTACCAGAAGGTACCAGATAGTATTATATACAGGTTTAATTGTTTGATAAAAATACCTATGTGGGCTTAACTCTAAAAAAAACTGAATCTTGCCGTTCTACAAGAAACCCTTCATAGATCTAAGTCTACAGTAAAGAAATCATCAAGAATTTCGATGAGAATATTTAAAGAATCAAGTGACGAGTTTACTATCGATCCCAATAAAATTGCAAATTTATTGAGACTTAAGAAGAGAATGCACAATAAAATAGAAAAGACATTCTCTTTTATATTTTATACACCAGAAAAGCATTTGAAAAGTTTGAGCTATTTCAAGATGATAACTGTGTAACGAAGACAGGATTATCAATCTTCTAAAAGTCTTTCAAGTGGAATTCGTGTTGCAATTCCTAGTTTTGGAAATTATTTTGGAAGAATTTCGAAACATAATCTGCTAGACATCCTGTAATCTTATATTAAGGTTCAACAGATTTTAATCAATGATTCAAGGCATCAGAGAGTTTAGCAAGAAAACCCGTACAAATTTTTGAAAGCACTTGATGGAGCTTTTAAAAGTATTTTTGGAACATAATTTTTACAAAATAAATGGTGCGCATTTCCAAGAAAAACCACTAAAGCAGTTCTAAGTGAGTTTGTCGGCATTGTGGCAGACCTCTTAGAAAATTTTACTTGGAAAGTTACACGATTCACGAAGGTGTTTTTGACAATTCAGGAAAGATTATAAACTACATTCAGATATTCTAAATAAATTTACTGTACTTATTTGTATCAGTATCAAAAATAATATTGCCGAACTTTTGGATGAATTTCTTGCTGAAAAAAATTTGCGAACGAAATTGCTACAGGATCTGAACATCTGGAGTATCTCTTAGAGTAATTCTAACTAATAAAATAAAATCCAGATGTCATCCTAACGATGTTCCTTAACCCTTTATAAGGCAGTGGCAACTATATTGCCACCTACTGTTTGTATTGTTTTCTGTTTTATAACAATTTATTTCGAACTTTTTTTTGGTTTACGCAAAATTGGGACTACTAACAACGCCTGGTATTTTTTTGGTACTAAACAAAGCTTTAACAACAATTTAGGAGCCATTTGTAGTCGCAAAAATGGCTAATTTTGACCGCGTGAAGAAAATTAGCTCAAACTTATTGTAAAATTATAGATTTGGTAAATATTTTAAGAAATAAGCAAATTCTGGGTTGACATGAGCTGAATTACACAGTTTATATTATGGGTTAAGCCCCAATCCACTCTAAAATCTCTTTTCCGGCTTTTTGTTGAAGTCAAAAGAAGAAAAGTACCCTAAACGGGCAGTGGCAAGAATATTGCCACCAGCGCTGGTGGCCTAAACGGGCAGTGGCAACTATATTGCCACCTCAAAAGCTCGTTTTTGGGGTTAACGGGCAGTGGCAACAATATTGCCACCAGCGTTTTTGGCCTAAACGGGCAGTGGCAACTATATTGCCACCTAGATTTTTGAGAGTTTCTTTCAAACAAAAATTGTTTTGTACATGTAATCATGTATATAATCATTTGCATAATAGTATGCGATGACAACTCTTCTAGTTTTCTCGGCCTTATAAAGGGTTAATTAATATCTTAAATTAATTTAGTTGTAATTTTGGCGTTATTTTTAAAAGAATTGTTACTTTGTCTTCTTATAGAATTTTTATCTAATTTAGGAAGTTTTTGGTGGACGTGTCAAAAGTTATTTCCAGCACAGCGTATCAGGTAGAAGAATTCTGAAGAAATACTGCCAATATGTCTTCAATCTATTGGAAAAAAGTTGGTGCAGTATACTTTTTTTTTCCTTTTTCTTTTTTTTTACTTTTTGAAAAACCAGGAAAATTCAGAAAATTTAATTTCATCTCATGAGCAGACACCCTTAACCTTAGATTTACATGACCTGGAATTTTCAGTGCAAGTGAAAGTCAGGGAAAGTCAGGGAATTTCATTTTCAAAATTGAGTCGACACCCTGACTAGGATTTAAACGTAAAAAAAATGTTTTGCTGGTTCAAATCGCAACAGGCTGAATAACGCAACAGGCTGAAGCTCTTACCCAACAGTATTTGTTTTTGAAGATTTATGCAAAATAGTGGCTCTAGTTCTCTCAAAAAGTTGAATTTTGTAAGGCAACTTCTGTATAGATTACCTTGTGAACCCAGCTCTGCTGAACATGAAGTGATGAATTCGAGTGTCGTGCCTCGAGCATGCTATACCTCAGGATAACGTCAACGGTTGGTTAAACCTTTCCTTATGGATGCTTTCAAGGAAGTGCTTGCATATTGTTTTCAGCGTCTTTCCGTTGATTTTTGGCAGTGTTGCTATGATGATTACATCATCTGAAGTAGCTCAAATATTAGTTAGAGAGGCTGCAGTTTCATGGAATACTATAGTACTAGTTCACGGATAACTTAACATAGAATTGTGCATAACATAACTCTGCTTGAGTTGACTGATAACTCGCGCTCTTGCATTGGCACTCCAAAAGAGTTTCATGATGGTTTTGTTACTACTACGCCCTCCATTACGGGGTACCAAAACTAATGCTTCAAAAAACTTGTTCTCTGCGGTCTGTGGGGACCGCAAGAGGTACTACCAAATGGAACTTTCAAAACATCTTTGGATAAACCAGTCTTTCTTATAGTTGGTTACGAATCTCAAAAATCGGCTACGAGTATTTTAGCTATCGAATCGATTTTGTGGGCATTTAAAAGTACCTCAAAAGTTAGTTAAATTTTCATTATTTTAGTTTAATAATTTACCGCTACCAGCCCTGTATATCCGGGGAGGAGGCCCTATTACCCTGTCTATTCTATGGAAAGACTAAGACCATATCCCCGTCCGCCGCTCATCCCTATCTCTGCCCTGCTGCTAGGAAAACTGCCCTGATCCTGATGCCATGACGCTCGACGACGGCATTTCATCACGCGACTCGAGATTACGCGCCATGATTGTGTGATGCTGTGTGATGTAAACGTCGACACACGACGAGAACTATAGAAAAAGGCGGAAAACTACTTCTCAACGAACGTTCTTGTGCCTGCGGATTAAGTAATGCGGTGGTGGTGCGTTTCGGGACAGACCGGATAAGCGTCAAGGAGAGAGTGCAGTGGTCGGTGCAGGAGGAGGGTGGGATCTGGGCTGGATTTTCGCTCGGAATGTTTCCCATTTCACTGTGTAAATGGGCTCTTGATGGCAAAAATGTGCTCCTCCATTGTGATCTATGTTTTTATTCGTGGTACAGTGGAAAGAGAGAACTTTTTATCTGGTTCAGTGTTGTAATTTTGTGCTGCATCGATTTCCTAGATTGTTACTTTAATTGAATGCTTTCCGCCGTTTTGAAATATGGGTCGCCCGGAATGCCGCTTGTTGTTTGCAGTTTTTATCTCAATTCGGTAATAGTTTAAAGTCGCACATCGTCGACGCCACATTACAGAATTTCCTGCGCTTCATGCGTTAAATACGCTGTGGACGAGTTTGAAAATGCAACCCATATAGCCGAAGCGGTAAACGCATGGGTATCCAGTAAGATCATGCTGAGGGTGACAGGTTCGATTATCGATCGATGCGGAAACTTTTTGTGATAGAAATTCCTTGGACATAGAGTATCTTTATGCCTGTCATGGAAAAGTGCTCGCAGAGCTCTAAGTTAAGCAGCAGGCTTTGTATCAGTGGAGAAGTTAAGCAAGAAGATTTAAACGTGTGCGCTATTCGGTTACTTTTGTACATGTGCCTTTTGAAGAATACCAAACTTTAGCAAGTCAATTGCAGCACTGGTTCTTACTGTCATTGGGGAAGTAAATGAATGTTAATGTGACGTTGCTTATTAAAGGGTGGTACGGTCAAATTTTGGTCATACAATTTTTTTTTATAACTTAAGACTGCGTACACCAAAATAGCTGATTTTTGGACCAGTAATGGTACATTGTATGTAGCTTATACCATACAATTTTTATCAAAATTGGTTTAGTATTTGCGGAAATATTGTTGAATCCTGAGATCTGCAATTTTAAAGTTTTGTACGAAGAGGATTCACAAATAAGAACACATTTTTACTGTTTTATTTATATAGCCAGAAAAAGTTCACCGATTTCGATGGAACAACGAACGAACAGGAAAATTTGTTTGCAAAGTATGCATGTCAAAATGTTGTGTAAAAATGTCATTAAATTTTATCTAGCCGTTACAAAGTTATATTTTCTTAAGTAGCACCCGGTCAGTTTTTTTCATATTCAAACTGCTACAACTTTGAAAGTATTCATACTAAATGGCTGAAAATTTAACTAAGAACATAATTTTATAATAGTATTAAACTGTAAAATGTTCATAAGAACCGGAGCAGTATTGGACGTTCTATAATCAAAATTGTGCTTTACTGTCCTTAAATTGCCAAAAAAATACTATGGAGCGCTTTGTACAAAATTTTAAAAAGGCAGGTCGTTGGTTTTATTTATATATCAACCAATACTTAATGGATTTTGATGAAAATTTTATGGTATAAGCTACATATAATGCACCATTACTGGTCCAAAAATAAGCTGTTTTGGTGTACGCAGTCTAAAGTTATCAAAAAAATGGTGTGACCAAATTTTGACCGCACCACCCTTTATGTTCGCTATTACTCTTGCATCTCCACGGCTGTCACGAGAAAAAGTTTTGATCATAGGATTCCTAGATATGTCTGTTTGAGAACGTAACCGAGAATTTTTGTTTTGACTGAAACATCCGGGCATGTAGACATGTAGACATTTAGACATCCAAGGTGTTGAACCAATAGGACAGATCGGTGAAGTACTAGATTTGTAGTAATGAGCTGAATTTTAGTGTGGTGAGAAGGTCAATTATCTGTTTCTGCAATGAAATGGTGCAAAAAGCGTGGGTATTATGATTCCTTGCCTAATTTGATGCTGTTGAGCTTGAGCTTGAGCTTGATTGACCGCCCGTAGATGCTACTCCAGTATCGCCAGACCAGCTACACTCACACAAGGAACCAATGAGATATTTGCCAGGGACTAGCAGGCATCTTCAGTGTGTGAGCGTTGGTGATCTTTTATTTTTAGGCGACAATGGCGCCTGCTACGTCAGGTTGCAGGTCAATGTGGGGAAGGGTAAGGAAGTGATGATTGCAATCGTTTGTATCCACATCTGACCGAATATACCTCTGCGTCAGCACAAATTCATGCGGATGTCGGAGTGTTGGTGGGACTTGGCTGGCAGAAGGTTCATGCATTGGTGTGTGAATACCAGGGTAAGGTGATAGAATTGTGTGTTTTTATTATTCTGAAGATGTGCGACACAGTTCGCTTGATTGCATAACTTGTAGGCATTATCTAATAGGATTGAGACACTATGCTGTGAAAGTTTGGAAGGAAGGGAAACGGCTTTTTTAGTCCGTTTCTGTTCTAGCGATGGCTATGAACATGTGAATATACATGAGTTGTATATGTAGAAAGCAGAGAGAAAGTATATAGAAAGATACAAAGTAGGAGGAAAGGGACGGGCCAGGGATTGAACCCAGGACCTTCTGCATATAAATCAGAAGCGGTAGCCACTAGACCAGCAAGCCCGTCTATTCCTTGCCCAATTTGATGATGTTTGAGCAAAATGTTGGCAACAGTGTTGTTGTTTTCTCCATTTCTTCCTACATAAACAACATAGTTATCCAAAGTTTTGCTCAAACAGCATAAAATTATGCGAGGAATCATAACACCCACGCTTTTTGCACCATTTCATTGCAGAAACGGAGAATTGACATTCTCACCATACTAAAATTCAGCTCATTACTACAAATCTAGTACTACACCGAACGTGCCCCATTGGAACAAACAATTCGTAAACACATCAAAGTACGAAAATGTTAAACATTGATTTGAAGTGGCGAACCTTTCAACAATTCACTAAGAAAATTAGCAAAAGTTGAAGGTGTTAACATTTTTGCTGTCCACAATGCTGTCATACGATTTGGAATGCATAACACACTGAGGACTCATCCGGACGCGGCAGAAAACCAAGTGCGTCCAAGTCAAATTTGGAAAGCAAAATTTGCAAAACCTTCAATGGAAATAAGAAGGTATCCATCAGAGATTGTGCAAAAAAGTGTGGAACGACTATTGGTATGGTTCAGCGAGCCAAGGAGCGTAATTCCCTGAAGACCTACCCAAAACAGAAATGTCCTAAACGCAGTCAAATTCTGGCGGATTATATGAAAACTCGGGGTCGGAAACTGAACGACGATGTTTTGAGCACAAATTACATGTGCATAATCATGGATGATGAAACGCATGTCAACAAATTGGACTACAAGGCACAGTTTCTCACTGTAAAGCGGGGCATGTATGTTTCGAATTCGGAGAAATCGATTTTTTGCGAAAAATTTAGGAAAACGTGTTTGTTTGGCAAGCAATTTTTTAAAAGTGGTATGAAATCGTCACCTTTCTTCACCGTCCCAAATATGAACGTCGAAATATACGAAAGGAATATCTCCAGAAACTAATTTTGCCACTCATCTTAAAGCACAAAGGTCCTACATTATTTTAGCCGGATTTGGCATCCTGTCAATATGCGCGTGACACCTTTGACTGGTATGAAGAAAACAGCGTCCAATTTGTGGAAAAGCCAATGAATCCTTTAAATTGTCCGCAAACAAGGCCCATTGAGAAGCATTTGGCTTTGGTGAAAGGGAAACTACTGAAAAAGCATAGAGGAGCAGAGGACATCATCAAATTCAAGAAAAACTGGGTCAACCCAAGCAAAACCATCGACGGAACGGTTGTCAATAACCTTATGAAGAACACCAAGAAGAATGTGCGAGAGTTGGCAAGATCCACAAAAAAAAACAGATATAAAATAATATTATGAGTTTTTCTGATTGTGAAAAAACAATGTAATTACATTTAATTTACAAAATAAATAAAACATTTTCAAATACAGCTATTTTCAAGTGTACTCATAATTAACGATACAGTCCCTACAGCTCCATAAAAACGTCCTCCTCAAATTCATTTGTATGAAGCACCAGCGATGGTAGGGGTCGTACGTCAAGTTAAGAACTATCCCCGGCTCCAACAGTACCCAGTTTCGGATCGGTTCAGTAGTTTTCGAGTCATACAGATATAAAGAAATTCATTTTTATAGGTATTTCTTTAGATAGATTGAATCTTCCAGGGTCTCCAGTTAGCCTAGTGATTAAAGCTGTGGATCGGCTTTTCTCGGCTCCCTGGGCATAGTGCATCCACGTGTATCATTGTCCTAGCCTCACAATATACAATTTCATGCAATGGCAGGCAAAGAAAGCCCTTCAATTAATGACTGTGGAAATGCTCAAAGAACACTAAGTTCAAGAGAGACAAGTTCCAGTGGGAACGTAGAACCGCAAAGAAGAAGAAGATTGAACCTTTCCATCAATAATTTCATAATGTTATGCTTTAAACATTTGCTATGCTAAACCTTAACCGATTGAATCCTCATTGATTATTTATGTTTACCGGACACGGATAGAATTTCAATCATTTCTCTGTTCGAAAAACCCAGCCGAGCAATGATGCGTTATATTTGGCAGACTGTGATTCTATTTAAAACCCACGTGGCTGAGTTTCCGAGTGGTTACGCTGGTGTCTAGAACAAAGCATAAAACACGTGCCTTTTTTTGGGGAGGCAAAGCGCGCACGACATGCAACCAGTCCGACCGATAGTAGGTACACGCGGCTCCGAAACCGCACCGCCAGTCGATTGACGGGGAGCAATGAAAATATGGAACATATAGAAAAACACGCCACCGTCATCCAATCTTTGGCAACAGAAACAAAACGCTGGTTTTTCTCGTTTTTCTGTAGCCAGCTTGTCTATCCTCTGCTAGGTGCCAAAGCTATAGCGAACGGCGAATCAAGGTTGTTGACCGTCGCGTCTCCACCATAATAACGCTGCCTGGATTGTTGTGGTCTCGCATTTATCACTGTTTACATTTACCCATATCTTAAAGCATGGTTCTAACTTACATCATTTCTTTCTTTTTTCTATTTTCAGATTCAAAATGTTTCTATTATCTGGGAATATGTTGCCTTCGTGATAAAGGAAAAAAATACTGACATAAGAAAATAAATAGTTAAGTGTTACAAAGTGTTTAAAGTGTGTAAAATAAAACAAAAATCCAAGAAAAATGGCAACCCCAAACTATAAGGAGCTTAAACTGCAGTCTCCCGCTGGTGCGGATCCGTTTCTATACAATTGGCCGTTCTCGATTGGCGGCGGTAACGATAACGGCGGTATGGAGCTGATCGAGAACGTCCGTTGGGTGTGCGAGGACATGCCGGAAATAAAATCCGCCATTGAGGAGATCAACCTGAACGACATAGACACGGGAGACTACGACGCCATGAAGAATCTGTGCGATCGTTTCAACAAAGCAATCGACAGCGTGACGGCGTTGGTGAGTAACAATTGCTGAACACTAGACTGTTTTATGACACATTCCATGCGTTACGCTTTGCGCGAGAATCAAACTTTTGCTTCCAAAAATTGATATGTTGTTAAATACATGCTAACCAGTATATAAAACTATCAGACTTGAATAGAAGATTCAACTTATGCGAGTTTTCACAAAGGCTCAGTGTGTGCCTGGGCTCGATTCGCGATTGGCCTTGGATTTTTTTTTTCGTAAAGGAAGCATCTTTGAACATATGGTATGTTTGTACCTATCACAGTATTACTGGAAAGGCAGGCCCTCGTTATTTCGTTGGGACTTCACGTGTAGGAAAAGAAAATGAATTTATGGTCGTAATAAATTTAAATTGTTAACAATAAAAAAGACCACAGCAGCTTTTCGTGAGCAAACATTTTCCTGTAGATCTAATGATGATGGATGATTAGAAAATCCTCATCAACGCCAATGACACAGAGCTATCTTCTAGTAGTGTTTACATGCGTAAGTTTTTCTAAAATCAGAAATCCAGAATTTCTGGGAAAAATTGACAAGGATACTTAGAAAAGAAGGAATCTCTGGGAAAATTTAAGGAGGAGTCCCTATGAAAATCAGAGGAAGCTGTGTAATAGTTCAAGGTTTTCCTCGAGGATTTCCTAGTGAAATCTAGATCGAGGAAGCTCTGTAATATTTTAAGGAATTCTAGGAGAAATCTAGATCGATTTCGGAAGAAATCATTGGAAAATTCCAGAACAAGTTCCTGAGGAATTCTGTAATAAATATCTAAAAGGTTTTCCTGGATTAACCAAATGAAATCACCGGAAATACTTGGGAAAACATCCCAGAGAGAAATTCCGAAGGAATCCTTGATGAAATCTTTAAGAATTTCGGATATAATTCTTCGAAAAATTCATGTTTTTTTTGTTAAATACAATTCCGAGGATTATTCTTTGAAAAAAAAATCCGAAGCTAAATAATGGAACAATCTCGGGAGCAATATCTGTTAAATTTCTGGAAGATACCTGAAAGAATTTCAGTTGAAATTCCGATTGAGTCTTCGGAACAACTCCAGGGAACCGCAGGAAACCGATGGGTTCGATCCTAGCCCCGGCACTTTCGTCAGTTGCTCTTTCCCCCTGAGAGCAGCTGACACTGACCCTCTTCTGAGCCCATGGCTCAAACGGACCTGAATACATGGACATCGGCGAACGGCACTCATAATGGACCCCCGATTTGACTGAAAAAGGGAACAACCAACAACCACACATCAATATCCTCGTGCTCATTATTCTACCAGAAAGTGAAAGCAGCGCAACGGTAACCAGTTAGATATATGTAGTAGAATTAAAATAGAGTACATTTAAGGGCGGACGGGACGGTCGGGTAAATATCCGCCATTGCTCTGTTGCTACTAAGATGGTAATCTCAGATTCTACTTCATATTTTGCAACAAAAACCTATCATTGTGTATGCTCACTTGCACTGCACATGCTGATTGTTTTTCATCATCTTCAGCGCAATAGAACTCGAGATTACCATCTTCAAAATCGCGAGGCAAATTGTTAGAAAGAGAGGCAAGATAGGAAAAATAACACGGCGTCCCGTTTCACCTTAAGCGCTGTACAAAGCGTAAGTACATCTTCCAATTGGAATCGCTCACGCAGTGCCCTATTAGACAAAAGAGCTGTAAATTAGGTAAAGTGATTGAAGAATTAAAAAAAAAAACTCCAGGAAACATATCTGTAAGATTTCCAGGAAAAAGCTCTGAAAGAATTTTGAAAGACATCTATGAAAGCTTTGAAAAAACCAGGAAGATTCCCAAAAGGAATCGAAGAAGAATTCTCAGAAGATTTTTGGAATTAATCTCTGGAAGAATAGGACAGATCGGTGAAGTACTAGATTTGTAGTAATGAACTGAATTTTAGTATGGTGGTAAGGTCAATTCTCCGTTTCTGCAATGAAATGGTACAAAAAGCGTGGGTATTATGATTCCTTGCCTAATTGGATGCTGTATGAGCAAAACTTTGGGCAACAGTGTGGTTGTTTTCTCCATTTCTTGCAACATAAACAACATAGTTATCCAAAGTTTTGCTCAAACAACATTAAATTAGGCAAGGAATCATAATACCCACGCTTTTTGTACCATTTCATTGTAGAAACGGAGAGTTGACCTTCTCACCATACTAAAATTCAGCTCATAACTGCAAATCTAGTACTACACCGAACGTGCCCCATTGCGAACATAAATCATGAAATATTCCGAGGGGCATTTTTGAAAAAAATCAGGGAGAAATCCTTGCATCAATTTCGGTAAAAAATTCTTTAGAGAATTCCGGAATAAATTTCGATTCCGGGCATTTTCCGAAAAGAATTCTATAGTAAATTTTGAGATTATTGCTTGGAATATTTTCAAAATAAATCATTGGAAGTTTTCTGAGAGTACTCTTCTGACGAATTTTCAATATTAATTCCGATTGATTGATTGATTTGTCTTTCAGTCCTTGGCTCGTTCGTCTCTATTAATTCCGAGAAGAACCAATGAAAGACGTCCAAGACGAATCTTTGGAATAAAATCGGAGAGAATTATATATAATCCTTCGAATTATTCCTGGGAAAATTACGAGGGGAATCCCTTGACAAAAATCCGGGAGAAACATTAGAACAACTGCGGGAGGAATCTCAGAAAGAAGTGACTGAAAAAGTTCCAAAAAGAATCTCAGGACGAATTTCCAAATTTAAATCGCTGGAAAAATTCTAGGAGATGTCCCTGAAAGTATGCCGTGAAGAAACCGAACAGATTCCTTTGAAGACTCTGAAGGAATGTTTTGAAAGATTTCGGGAAATATCGTTGAATCAATTCGGAGGAAGCTCTGGGAAACATCCGACAGGATTTCGAGATAAATCTTCTGAAAGAATTCCGAGAAAATACCTAAAATATTTTCGAGAAAATCACAGGAAGACATTCGAAATTGCATTCTTGGGGAGAACTCCAGGACAAATTATTCCTAGAAGAATTCAGGAATAAATCTGCAGAATGAAATTTGTGAGGAGTCTAGCTGAAATGCATAGGCACTCTTCAAAGATTTGTGTAAGGAAAAATGATAAAATTCTCGGGGGCATCTCTGAATGATTACAATAAGAAATCCGAAAGAGATTTATGAAAAAATAATACCGGGATGAATATATCTCAGCATTCAGATAAGAATCCTTGGATAAATTCCGAGACAAATCTCTCAATACACGCAGAAAAAAACTAAGTTAAAATCAATAATATTTGAAGTAAATTCAAATAAATTGTCAATTTGTTCAGGCAACAAAAAATACAACTGTTTGGAACAAATCGAACGTCACATTTGAAGCAAATGCAATCCATGTTTAAAACAAAAATGCATCTTCTGACAGATTATGTTAGAAACAAATGTGAATATTTTTTTACATTACATTAAACCTCTAAAGTTATTTCCTTCGCTGGAAAAACCAACCTCCCGTGTTGTACTTTCAATGTCAACATCATGTATAGTATAGGCAAAGTTTTAGAGTATTGTTCTAACTATATCCTAACGATATCTCCGGCACCTTTTCGGAGCAATTTTGTGAATTTCTGAGTAAATTTCTGTGAAAACGGCTAAAAAACACAAAATCGATTTGATACACCTTTAAATCTTTTCCAATTTGGCTCAATTTTGAACTGAAAACTTGTTTTTGCAAGTGGATTGATAATTTGATGTGTCACGGAGAATCGGAGAAAAAAAGTTTCAAAGTGAACAGGTCTAATGTATACATCTATTAGATAACATACGCTCCTGAAAACAACGGAATTTCGTGGATACTTCCGGTGAACCTTGCCTTTTTTTGCAGGAGGAAATCTTGTTTGATATTGCAGCTGGAACTTGTGAGTTTTGTTTACGTTCTAGATGGTGGAACGGGGGGCTCCTCAATCGGTATTGTCGAAATAAATGTGTAATTGAGTTAGTTTTAAAAATTAAAATTTTAGTTTTAAACATTTTTTCAATTTACCGAATAAACATGAATATGTTTGTTTCAAACGAACGAAATTTGTCTCCGTGTAGAACTCCGGGAGAATGAATGCAGATTTTCCAGGAAACACCTGAAATATTTTCCAAAAGAATCTGGAAAAGAATTCCTGGAGGGATTCCTGGAAGAATTCCGGAAAGAAACTTTGGAAGAATTCCGGTGAATTGTGGGAGGAATCCTTTTGAAGATTCCGGGAAGAAGTCCTTGAGATTCTCCTTGAGAAATAGGGTGCCTGTACCAGTTATCAGACTACCTAAGCAATACTATTTCTACAAAAATAAGAAGAAGATCGACGAATGCCATCGATATGTCTAATGATAGATAAGTTTTCATACTTCACATGAAAAATATAGAAACCGAGCCAAAACAACTTTTAGTATTTATTACGGCGTGTGCCAATGATAGGAACCCTGTACCAGTTATGGACATAATTGTTAATTTGGGTTCCACTTTGCACTATTTACATGTATTCCTTACGGGATTAGCCATAACTGGTACACTTTGGCGAAATAGGGTGCAAGGAAGCGAAAAAGTTAAGGAAAATTAACTATTCCTATCACAATTTGCGCAAATTGTGAAGTTTGAATGATTGCAGCCATCTTTTGCGATCGTGATATGTGTTCACGACTTTTTTCTTCTTGATTTGCATCATTAAAGGTTGAAAATCAACTATGGCGAATTTGAGGTACTATAGCCATAACTGGTACACTGAGCCTACCTGAAGACTTGGAGGAATTCGTGTAACGATTCCGGGGGAACTCCTATGGAGAATTTTGTAATAAATCCTGGAAGAATACATAGAAAACATTCCAGGGGTTCAGGTGTACCCCTGTCCGAGAAAAGCTCTGAAAAAAAAATCCTAGGCAAATTTATGGAATCATACCGGCGGAAATCTGTAGAAGATTTCTGGGAGACGGATGTGTTTAACCCTCCTTTGGCATCAGGGTCATTTTTCACCCAAACCGTACACTGCGTCAGCGAGCTGCTCTCAACGTGATGCAAAAGGAAGGTTGAAAGAATTCCTGGAGGATTTCCAAAAGAAATCTAGGTGAAAGTTTTCCAGGAAAAAATCGTTAATCAATTTATTGGGAAATTTCCGAAAGAATCATGAGAAGTCATTGAAAGACTTCTAGGTGATCTCCATTGAAAGAATCCTTTTGAATCCTATTCCCATTGACCTGTTCATAAAAGTTTAAAATTTGTTAGTACTCGCAGAGCAAGTAGATTTGAAGTTAGGGCGTTGCCACTGGATTTCGGTAAGATTTCTGTCATGAATTCCAGTAGGATTTTTCTGAATAATTTCCAGAGAAATTTCTTAAAGAATTTTTGGAAGATATCTTTGAAAGAAAAACCTAAAGGAATCACTGATGAATTCGTTGAAATAATTCCGAGAGAAATTTCAAAAGAGTCCCGAAAAGCAATTCAGAAAGAATAGAGGGAGGAATCCATTGAAGAATTTCGGGAGGGATCACTGGTATACAATTTCCGAGAGGAACACTTGAAAAAAATTCCAAATGAGAACCCAGAGAGAGATATGCTGTTTGAGTATTTTCTGGGAGAATCTTTATAAGAAATCCCTGTAAAAAATCCCAGACAATTTTGCGAGAAAAATCACTGTGAGATTTCCAGAAAAAAGCCTTGGAAAATCCGTAACATATCCTAAGTAGAATTCCTTAGAAGAACTCAAGGTGAAATCTCTAGAAGAATTCCAGATGGAATTCCAATTGAAACATTTGGAAGAACTCAAGGAAAAAAATCTGGTAAGAGCCTTTAAAAAAATTTCGAAAAGGAACTCTAAAAAATGAGAAATTGCACAGGAAGATTTCCGGGAGAAATTCTCGAAAGACTTTCAAAAGTGATATCTGGAAGAATTCGGAAAGAAAATTCCCAAAAAAATCCGAGAGGAACTCTGGAAAGGAATTCCAGGGAGAAATCATCATGAGAATTTCGAGAGAAATTCCACCAATGTTTCCGGAAGGAATTTCTAGGCGAATTCCGGGAGTATTCCTTGGTATATTTTCGAAAAGATTCCTTGGAAGTATTCCGGGGGCATTCTTCTGAAGAATTTTTGAAGGAACTCCTCGTAAAACTTCCGTATACATTCCTGGAGAATTCCGGGAAGTATCTGTGTAAGAAATCCTGGAGAATTCTTTAGAATAAAATCTGAAAGGAACTCCTTGAAGAATTTCTTTAGCCATCCCTGAGAGTGTTCCTGTGTTCTGTGTTCTGTGGATGTTTCCGGAAGTAAACCCTGGAAGAATTCCGAGAAAAATCGCCTAGAGAATTCCGAGACGAATCAAATCATGATTTCCGGTTGGGACATATGAAATTGTTCCGGGAAGAAATTTTGAAGGTACATACATACATACATTTATTTGTTCAACATCATTAAGACAAGACATAATCAACAATAGTACGCCACAATACTCGGTTTGTGGCTGCCGCTCTCCATCCTCGGTCGCGTCTAATGCTCGCCAAGTAACGCTCCACCTGGTCCGCCCATCGTGCTCTCTGCGCTCCACGCCTTCTTGTGCCAACCGGATCAGTTGCAGCTTTGCAGGGTTGTTGTCCGGCATTCTTGCAACATGCCCTGCCCACCGTATCCTTCCAGCTTTGGCCATCTTCTGGATGCTGGGTTCGCCGTAAAGTGCAGCGAGCTCGTGGTTCATCCTTCTCCGCCACACCGTTCTCCTGCACACCGCCGAAGATCATTCTAAGCACGCGTCGCTCGAAAACTCCGAGTGCTGGTCCATGTCTCGTGCCCGTAGAGGATCACCGGTCTTATTAGCGTTTTGTACATGGTGCATTTGGTGCGTGGGTGAATCTTTTTCGACCGCAGTTTCTTCTGGAGCCCGTAGTAGGACCGACTTCCGCTGATGAAGCGCCTCCGAATTTCACGGCTCACGTTGTTGTCAGCCGTCAGTAAGGATCCGAGGTAGACGAATTCCTCCACCACCTCGAAAGTATCCCCGTCTATCATAACATTACTACCCAGACGGATCCGGTCGTGTTCGGTTCCGCCTACCAGCATGTACTTTGTTTTTGAGGCATTCACCACCAGTCCGACCGTTGCTGCTTCGCGTTTCAGGCGGGTGTACAGTTCTGCTACCGTTCCAAATGTTCTAGCGATAATGTCCATGTCGTCCGCAAAGCACACAAATTGACCGGATTTTGTGAAAATCGTTCCCCGGCTGTTGAGCCCGGCTCGTTCTAAAAAAATCTCTGAAAGATTCTGTGAAAGCTTCTAGGAATTTCAGAAAGGATTTCATGATTAAACACTGAAAAGGTTCTGAGAAGAACATTTGAAGTGATTCCGGAAAGAATATTTGTAAGAATTCCGGTATGGGTTCCTGTAGGAATTCTCGGAAGGATTCCGGATTCGTGCAAAAATTCCGGGTTGAATCCTGTGGAGAATTCCGGGAAGATACCATCAAAAATATTCGAGTGGAACGCCCGAAAAGAAAATTCTGAAAACCCTGTACAATTTTCAGAAGATGTTTGTTCCGTCTCCCGCCGAATACGCGTCCAATCTAAAAGTAATACCGGCAACCATGTCGGTAAACAACCAACGACGTGCAGCGATCAACAAAACACGTTCAACCAACAACGGCACTGCAGTAGCGTGCTCGCATCAGTACAAGTCCGACCGTCGACCCGTTTGCGTCACAGTAGCAGTAGCCAGAGCAGAAAAGATTGTAGCTAGAGAAAAGTGAGAAAAATAAAGACATTGTAGTTTACCCGCCGGTGTTCGTCATTTCCCTCCCGTGAATCCCGTCAGTGTCGAATCCAACGTCAGCCGAATGGTCCCCGAGTCGTTCGTCCCAGCGCGAACATTTTGGTCCATCCCGAACCGGATCACGAACTAGTCCGTAGAAGCTTTCGCCGTGAAAGTTTGTCCAGTGCCGTTGGACAGAAGCCGGTCGCCATCTTTTCCGCCGAGTGAAAAGTGTAACGCTGCGCTCTACCGAAGTGAAAACCCGAACGAACAATTGCTCTCGCTACTACGGTTGCATCGCGTCGCGTCGCAGAGTGAAAAGTGCGCGTATACGTGTCGCGTTTGTATTGGTGGTCGTCTAACATCAGAAAATGTCACTGCAACATACGCCACCACCCGCGCGACGAGAAACCCAGACAAACACATCCCGCGATTCTCCACCCTTCCAAGGATTCTCCCAAGGTGAAATCACAATGGATGCTGCCACTACCAAGGAACTCTATGCACTGTACCGGCAGCGGAGCCAGGCTCGGAAGAAACTAGTGCGAATCCAACGGACAATAATCACCAACGATTCGCTCGGATTAGCCCAACTGAACGTCCTCTCCAAGAGCCTTTCTGCTACGTACACCGAATACAATGACTTCCATAGCAAGGTGCTGGCACTGGTGCCTGACGATGCCATCGAACAACAGGAGACCGAATATGATGGTTTCGAGCAGCTGTATTACGCCGTTTCCGAAGCCGTGGAGGAACTGCTTTTGGAGGCAAAAGATAAAGCAGTATCACACAACGCACCCAACAACGAACCGATGGTGGTGATCAAACAGCAACCGCTGAGTGCGCCAATTCCAACATTTGACGGAAACTATGCCGGGTGGCCGAAATTTAAAGCAGTCTTCCAGGACCTGATGGCCAATTCGGGAGATACAGATGCCATAAAACTGTATCACCTTGATAAGGTCCTTATCGGAGATGCAGCAGGTGTATTGGACACAAAAATCTTGAGCGAAGGAAACTACAATGAAGCTTGGAACATTTTGGAAGATCGTTTCGAAAACAAACGTGTTTTGGTAGAAACCCACATCCGTGGCCTGTTTTCGCTCCAAAAGATGACGTCAGAATCCTATAAGGAGCTGAGAGCTCTATTGTCCACAGTTACTCATCACGTTGAAAGTCTGAAGTTCCTCCAGCAGCAGATCATTGGCGTGTCAGAACATATGATCGTTTACCTGGTCGTCTCCGCGCTCGATAGGACTACCCGCAAGTCCTGGGAAGGGACACAAAGGAAGGGTGACCTTCCAAAGTATGACCAAACGATCACCTACCTTAAGTCCAGATGCCAGATACTAGAGAACTGTGAGACTGCGGATCTAGCTACCAAACAAAGCACGAAACCGAAGCCTTTCCAATCGTCGAAGATGAACCCGCAAAGAAGCTATGCAGCGTCGACCAATCCTTTCGAATCCACCAGCGTGTGTGAAATCTGTGGCGGCTCCCATCTTAACTTCCAGTGCTCGACTTTGTCCGATCTCTCTCCGGCCCAGAAAAATGAGAAGATTCGCGCGGCTGGAGTTTGTTTCAACTGCCTACGCAAAGGTCACCGAATTAAGGAATGCCCGTCCGATAAAGCGTGTCGGAAGTGTCAAGGCCGACACCACACATTGCTTCACGACGATGGAGTACCCACCCGAACACCCCCACCGAATGTTTCGCTTCCAACGGACGCTTCCGTTCCCGTACCGACTCAACCGACTGGGGTGCAGACGTCTACCCCTGTGGATGCACCCGTGTCTACAGCATGTTCATCAAATTTCGCACAAACAACAAAAACGGTGCTGTTATTGACTGCGATAGTACAGGTCTTCGACAGTTACAACGAGCCACATCAATGCCGGGTCCTCTTGGACAGTGGCTCACAAGTCAACTTCGTGACGGAAGAAATGGCCAACCGCCTTGGCCTAACGAAGAAACCGGCTAACGTTCCTATCGTTGGCATCAACGCCCTGCGCTCCCTTGCCCGTGAGAAGATGGTTGTCAGGATCCGATCCCGTGTATCCAGCTTCCATGTTAGCCTCGAGTGTCTGGTTACCCCAAGAGTGACCGGTGCGATTCCGACATCTAAGATTGACATCACCAACTGGAAGATTCCAAACGGAATAACCCTCGCTGATCCCAATTTCCACACCCCCGATAAGGTAGACTTGCTCATCGGCGGGGAACTGTTTTTCGACCTGCTGAAACCTGGACAACTGAGCCTTTCCGAAGGGCTTCCACAACTACGAGACACTTATCTGGGTTGGATCGTAGCTGGTTCCATCGTCGATCCACTTGTGTCGAACATATCACTCCAATGCACACACGCTGCCGTTGAAGACATCGAGCAAAGTATGCAGAGGTTCTGGCAAATTGAGGAGGTGCCAGAAGTCCCCAAAAGGTCAACCGAGGAAACTGAATGCGAAGCTCATTTCCTTGCTACCTACAAGCGTGACGAAACGGGGAGATTCATTGTTGAATTGCCGTTCAAAGCTAATCTGCCCCAGTTGGAGAGTTGTCGTTCCCTAGCGTTGAAAAGATTCCTGATGCTGGAGAAGCGATTTGCCCGCGATCCTGTTTTGCAAGCGCAATACGTCAGCTTTATCCGGGAATACGAAGCTCTCGGTCATTGTGTCGAAATCGACGAATCCGCAGATCCAGCAACCAAACAAACGTATTACTTGCCGCACCATGCAGTTTTGCGTCCGTCTAGCTCAAGCACCAAATGTCGAGTCGTGTTCGACGCAAGTACCAAGCCATCTCCATCAGATCTCTCCTTGAATGACGTGCTGCAGATCGGCCCGGTAGTGCAGAACGACCTATACCACATTGCGCTGCGTTTTCGAAAATTCAAGGTCGCCTTTACCGGAGACATATCGAAAATGTACCGGCAGGTTCTCGAGGCCCAGCCGGATCGTCGTTTCCTCCGGATCTTCTGGAGGGAGCATCCTTCGTTACCCCTACGAGTTCTCGAGCTGTGTACCGTTACCTACGATACGGCGTCGGCCCCATATCAAGCAACCAGGTGTTTGGTACAACTAGTCGAAGAGGAAGGTGAGTACTTTCCTATCGCCGCTCGTATAGTGAAGGAGGAGACGTACATGGACGATGTACTCTCTGGTGCCGACTCGGTGGAAGACGCCATCGAAGCTCAGCAGCAACTGAAACACCTGCTCGAACGAGGAGGTTTTCCCATACATAAGTGGTGCTCAAATTCTGATGAATTCCTTGAGCACATCCCTGTGGAAGACCAAGAAAAGAAGGTTGCGGTAGAGGAACATGGAACAAATGAAGCCATCAAAGTGTTGGGTTTACTCTGGAATCCATCTGAAGACTCAATGCTTATCGCCTATCGTCCGAAATCATCAAGGTTGTGTCTGCAACGGCCCACGAAGAGAGAAATGTACTCGGAAATCGCCAAGTTTTTTGACCCCTTGGGACTGGTGTCGCCGGTCATCGTAGTAGCAAAACTCCTAGCGCAGAGATTATGGCTTCTGAAGACTGGATGGGACGAACCTGTGGATAACGACACAGCACAACAGTGGCAGGAGCTCCAGGATTCACTAATGAATCTCCACGAAATTGAAATTCCAAGACGTGTCACGTGCGACAACGCCATTGCTTACGAGTTGCACGGCTTCTCCGACGCCTCCGACAAAGCTTATGGCGCCTGCATTTACATGCGAAGTGTTTTCGTCGATGGTTCAGCCAAGCTCCATCTCCTAACTAGCAAGTCAAAACTGGCTCCACTGAAAGATCTCTCTATCCCACGGAAGGAACTATGCGCCGCACTTTTGCTTACCCGGTTGACACAGAAAGTGGTACCAGCTTTGGATATGGAATTCCGGAGCATTGTGTTGTGGTGTGATAGCACAGTTGTTTTAGCGTGGATCAAGAAACCCCTTAACCAACTACAGCTCTTTGTAAGGAATCGGATCGCTGTAATTCAAGAGCATACCAATGCGTATCTGTGGGCATATGTTCGATCTCAGCATAATCCAGCGGACATCGTATCCCGTGGTCAACTGGTCGGGTCTCTAAAGAACAACAGCCTTTGGTGGAGCGGGCCCGAATTTCTCCATCGGGCAGAATATCACACAGAATCCCTTGAAGATGTTTCAGATGAGGAGCTTCCGGAGCTGAAGGCTCTGGCAGCAGCACCTGATGTGAGTACGGACCTCCATTCATTCTTTCTCCGGTTCAGTAACTTCCGTAAAATCCAACGTGTTGTGGGCTATGTTTTGCGTTTTGCTGCCAACTGCCAGAAGAGGAATCTGGTGGAGCGTGAGCTTAAACTCCATCTGACCGTCCGTGAGCTTCGCCGGTCAACTGAAGCTATCATGTACGTTGTGCAGCGCACCCATTACTCCGATGAAATGAAGCGTGTTCTATCAAATCAGCCCTGCAAAAGTCTTGGAAATCTCCGGCCCATTATCTATGACAGACTACTACGAGTAGGTGGCCGGTTGGACCGCTCACAGTTACCATTCGAGAGCCGTCACCCAATCATTCTGCCGGATAAGGATCCGGTCGTACGCCTACTTATTCAACAAATGCACGTCGAGCTTCACCACGTTGGACAAATTGGTCTGATGAACGCCATGAGGCAGCGATACTGGCTGGTGAACGCTCGTTCCACAATTCGATTGGTTACACGGCGTTGTGTGAAATGCTTCCGGACAAACCCAACCACTCCAAGTCAGCTGATGGGAAACCTTCCAGTATCAAGAGTTGTGCCATCACCTCCCTTCGCCGTAACCGGCGTAGATTATGCCGGACCTTTCTGGACCAAGCAAGGTACTCGACGCCCAACCTTGGTGAAATCATACATAGCTGTGTACGTATGCATGGCAACCAAGGCCGTACATTTGGAGGGCGTTACTGATTTGACCACCGATGCATTCATGGCTTCTCTTAGACGTTTCATCGCTCGCCGGGGAATGGTCCATGAACTCCATTCAGATAACGCTACCAATTTTCGTGGTGCAAGTCACGAATTGAACCAGCTGTACCAGCAATTCCGTGAACAAAGGACCGTTGACGCTATCGAATCGTTTTGCCGCAACCATGAGATTGAATGGCATTTCATACCCCCAGACGCACCTGAGTTCGGCGGTCTGTGGGAGGCGGCCGTAAAGTCTGCCAAAACGCACCTCAAACGTGTCGTTGGTAATACCAATCTGACTTTCGAGGAATTTTGTACCGTGCTGGCAGAAATTGAAGCTGTTTTAAACTCCCGGCCCTTGTTCGCTATATCCAATGACCCTGCGGACCCTTTGGTGATAACCCCGGCACATTATTTGATTGGACGGCCGCTTATCGCCCCAGCTGAACCATCTCTGGAGAACGTCAAGGCATCCCGCTTGTCGAGATGGCAACACCTTCAGCTCCTTCGCGAACAGTTTTGGCGTGCCTGGAGCCGTGACTATTTGAATACTTTGCAACCTCGAAGCAAAAATCAGCAGGAAAGGCCCAACATTCGTGAAGGGATGATTGTGCTGCTTCAGGATCGGAATCAACCCCCTCTTCACTGGAAACTAGGCCGCATCGTGGCCGTCTATCCAGGAACCGACGGTTTAGTCCGGGCAGTTAATGTCTTCGCTGATGGAGTCAAGTATCGTCGTCCTATCAACAAGGTATCTATCCTACCCATTGAGGATAACGAAGCTTTCCCAAATACGTCTTCTTCAATTAATTGAGATGCCTCAATCGGGGGGAGGATGTTCCGTCTCCCGCCGAATACGCGTCCAATCTAAAAGGAATACCGGCAACCATGTCGGTAAACAACCAACGACGTGCAGCGATCAACGAAACACGTTCAACCAACGGCACTGCAGTAGCGTGCTCGCATCAGTACAAGTCCGACCGTCGACCCGTTTGCGTCACAGTAGCAGTAGCCAGAGCAGAAAAGATTGTAGCTAGAGAAAAGTGAGAAAAATAAAGACATTGTAGTTTACCCGCCGGTGTTCGTCATTTCCCTCCCGTGAATCCCGTCAGTGTCGAATCCAACGTCAGCCGAATGGTCCCCGAGTCGTTCGTCCCAGCGCGAACAATGTTCTGAATGAAATCTGTAAAAGATTTCAGATAGATTTCAGGGAGATGCTCCTAGACGAAATCCCTGAATGATTTCCGAAAGATATCCATACAAGAATTGCGGGAAAGTTCCCTGAAATAATTTTAGAAGAGATCTTTAAAAAAGTTTCCTCATAAATCTTTTGAAATACCCCGAAAGATGTCCTGGATTAAAAAGGAAGCCAATTTGAAATGAAAATTTAGAAAGGAATAAGGAAGTGGAACCATCTCGGCAGGGGTCCTATTTTGGGCACTTTTCTGCTATATCTAGCCGTGTACAAAATTTCAAATCAATTGGTTCAATCCAACAAACCGTTATCGAGTTTCAATTTTTTGAAAAAGAAGATTGTGTTTTTTTCTCATAGGGTATGTGTGCCATCAGTAATCTCACGCTCCCATATTCATCTTATTCGAAAACATGGGATTACGGCACCGATTGACTCAGTTCTTTTTGTTTTCAAGCGTGCTCACTTCTAACAAAAAATACAAAAATAAGAAACAAAACAAACAGCGTTTCAATCCTTTGTTTTTCGTAGGATGAAAATGGGAGCCACATGCTTAAGAAGGGAACCAATACCCTATGTCCCTTTTCAAAAGCTAGGTGAAAAAATATTGCAAAACAAAATAACATGGAATACATTTTCGGATAGAAGCTCATACAATCTTTAATCTTCATTTGTTATACCTATCTACATAACATTCCTAATGTCGATTTTTTTCTCTTCCTCTTTACAGGAAAAGGGCACGTCCCTTTCAAACCAGCGTTTTACGTATCCTTCACGAGGTCTTTTACGACACATAGTTCAACAAGTTTACAATCAGGCGGTTGTCGAACCGGAAAAGCTGAACCAGTACGAACCATTTTCGCCGGAAGTGTACGGCGAAACGTCGTTTGATTTGATCTGCCAAATGATTGACGAGATCAAAATTACCGCCGACGACGTGTTCGTTGATCTGGGGTCTGGCGTCGGACAGGTAGTATTACAAATGGCCGCGTCTACACCGGTTAAGATATGCTATGGAATAGAGAAAGCCGACGTTCCGTCGCGTTACGCAGAAGGTATGAATGCTACCTTCAAAATGTGGATGCGATGGTTCGGTAAAAAGTATGGCGACTACGAACTCATCAAGGGAGATTTCTTAGCGGATGAACATCGCGAGAAAATTATGTCGGCAACGATTGTGTTCGTGAACAATTTCGCTTTCGGACCTAATGTTGATCATTCACTCAAAGAACGTTTCGCTGATTTGCGAGATGGGGCCAGAATAGTTTCATCCAAAAGCTTTTGTCCGTTAAACTTTAGAATAACGGATCGTAATCTCAGCGACATTGGAACCATTATGCACGTTAGCGAAATGACACCTCTGAAAGGGTCGGTCTCATGGACGGGTAAGCCTGTTTCATACTATCTTCACATCATCGATCGAACAAAGTTGGAAAGATACTTTCAGCGTCTCAAGACGAAGGGAAATGATAATGACAACCAAGCTAGCGGGAGTACTAATACGCGAGCATCGCGATCTAGAAAAGATAAAAACGAAAAGGCAGTTACAAACGATGAAACCAGTTCCGATAGTGAAGCGGATGCTGCGGGCCCGGCAAATAGAAAACAGCCATGGTCAGATTGGTGCAGCGGAAAAGAAAAGGAAAGTAGTCAATCCGAGGAAGAAAACAACAATTCCCCGGTATTGCGAAACGGTCGAATCCCAGTGGCAACAAAGAAACGTAAAAAGATAACAAGACCTAAAACGGTCAAAAAGGACCCGGTTGCGCAAGCAGCTCAACAAGCGGCGAAAGAAGCACAGGCAGCCGTTACGAAACGAAGAGGCCGGGTAAAGAAAGGACGGCAGCGAAGGGCTCTTAAAATCAATGGACTGGATCTCTTGCACAGTGAAACCTTACTAAGTACATCTGATCAAGCCATTGGAAAACGATTGCCACCAGCTCCCGGTTGCGTAGATCAGCTGCTTACGTCTTTAGCCGGTGACATGCAGCATACCGAGCTGGACATTCCGGAAGCACCTTCTGAGACGCCTTACGGCCTGCAAATATTGTTGGATTTGTTCAAAACTCAGTTTATGAAAGCTATCGAATCAATGCGAAAAACTTCATACAAAGATAATGTTCAGCAGCAAATAGAACGAGAAAAAGAACGAAATCAGCGCCTCTTGAATCGTGCTGGCCAACTGGAAAAGCAAATCAAAGTTCTAATTGACGACAGCGTAGCCCTTCTGAAGGCTCGAATGAATGAGCTAGGCATCAGCACAACTAGCCAAAATGACCTGCTTTGTAAAGCGAAAGAAATTGTCGGTCGGCATAAGGAGCTGCAAGTTATGGCCGCAAAACTACAAAATCAAGTGACCTCCATCGAACAAGAACAAAAACGATTGGTTATGCAGCATGTGCAGAGAATGGCCGACAAGTATATCAAAACTGAAGACGTGGAGATGACTCCAAAGACTTCACACGAACTGGTTCTCAAAGAAATTGCCAACACATTGTCGCAAAGAAAAAAGCTATATGCTCAAGTATCTTCCATGGAAAACGAACTGAGTGTAATAGAAAAATTGGCAGAAGAGCGAAAAGCTGCTGCTGCATTACAAACGACAATTGTCACACATCAACGAGGGGAACAACCAACGCTCCACCATCAGCATAGAGAGCAACATATTTCTCGAGAACAACCTCATCAGCGTGTTGAAGAACTCAGACGCGAAGTACACCATTCAGTGCAATCCCAACCTCAAGCTCCTTCCGTTACCGTACACGTTACTCAGCCACCTTCCTCCAAGCACAGCTCCGGGTCTTCTAGATCTCAGAGAAAGTCCCGCGAAAATCGAACAAGATCTCAAGAATGGCCGGAAATACCGGACATTGGCAAGATCGAAGAAAACAATCCAGAAATACTGGCACAAAAGATACTTGAAACCGGCAGACAGATTGAGGCCGGTAAATTGTTGGCCAATAGCGCAAATAAACACCAGAAAGAGCGGGAAACTAAGAACCATCATTTGCAGCAGCAACAGTATCAGCATCAATCGCAGCAGCCACATCAGTTGTCTCATCATACTCACCCCGCTGATGCTGCATTGATGCCTGCGCCTGCTACGTTAAGCAAATCACACCATCGTGGCAACAACAGCGCGAACACAACAACTGCCAATGTAAGCATACCCAAAACTTATGTACCTGTACCACCCTCAGCTGGCCCAGATATGGTAGGATTACCACCAGCAGGAGGCAGCACAACAAACATCAAATCCGAATCACGCTCAAAGCTGCAAGATTCGCACAAGGTGGTTAACTTTGAGGATCGCTTGAAAAGTATTATCACTTCGGTTTTACAGGCACCTCCAAAAAGTATCGGTTCCGGAGGACCTCTTCAACCCCAGCAACCACCACCTTCGTCGCACCAAGGACCGTCACAACATCATATGCGTGAAGTATCGCAGCAACCGATGCTTCTGGGTCACGGAGAACACGTTTCGCCTACTAAGTCGTCATCGTACGGGAAAACAGTGTACCTTGCATCGGGTCCACCACCACCTCCGCCAACTTCGATGCATAATTCTTTACACCACGAAATGGGACCACGAAGTAGTGGCAATCAACATCATCTACCTCATCCGTCTTCTGGTGGTGGTCCAACCTCTCAACCGCCGAGCCAATTTTCGTCCTTGATGAATCCTGTCACAACGGCGCACCATCTGAATGCCACCACGACCATCACATCATCGCCGATTTCGCCGTACAAGGGTCACGGCTCCAGCCAAAGTACGAAAATATCACCGAGTTCAAAGTACTACCAGAAATCAATGCCAATTAACCATCATTCCCCAGGGGCCAACAGCAGTAGTACGCACCAGCAGATTCTTCAGCAGCAAGAACGCGATCGGGAAACTCTGCGGCAAACTCAAATGGCAATGCACTACGGTGGGTCTCACAGTGGTCAACCCCACCCGAACGTTGTGGATCCTCATCTGTTGCACCGAAGTGCTCTGGAAGGGAAAATGGAATTCAAAGCTCCGGAGCAGTTTCGATATGATCATCGCAATCCCATTGAACCTCCTATGAGTGGCCAAAGTCACTCACGAAGTTCGTCGGCCACATCACTGGAGGGCGACTATCCATCTGCTGCTGGGGCCAACATTCGTTACATCAATGTGCCAACGAATTCACAACAACAACCGCAACAAATGCCACTCCAACAACAACAACAGCAGCAACAACTGTCCGGAGGAGGTAACAACTCCCGACCCGGATCATCATCGTCTCAACCCGACTACACTCAGGTATCGCCGGCAAAGATGGCCCTAAGACGTCATCTATCGCAAGAGAAACTAACGCACCCGATGCCGCCTTCGTCATCGAACACGGTCAAAACCATCGGCGATCTGGTGAATGGAGAGATCGAACGAACGCTGGAGATTTCCAATCAGTCGATTATCAACGCTGCCGTCAACATGAGTACAGCGGTGGTGCCACCGTCGGGACACACCGTCATCAACACGAACGTCCAACGACCGGAACGGGTTAGCATTCGGGTGATGGAGGAAGCTGCACTTAATGGAAGGTGAGTATTTTCTGAATGAATATAACAGATTTTGTTTACATCAGAGAATGCTGTGAAATGTCCGGTTTTGTTACAATGGTTGTACTTGTAAAACTCCGATGTATTATCGAAGATGCGTTGTTTTGCGTTTATAGGGTATCGAACCTATTTTGAGCACTTGCTGCTATAACATCTCATAAGCGGTCGCATAAGGTTTTTACATGGTACAGTTGGTTCGTGGGTGAACCTTTTTTGACCGCAGTTTCTTTTGGATCCCGTAATACTTAGGCTCGACTTCCACTGATGATGCGCCTTCGAATATCACGACTCACATTCACATTGTTGTCAGCTGTCAGTAAGGATCGAAGATAGACGAATTCCTCCACCACCTCCTAGGTATCGCCGTCTATCATAACGTTATTTCCTAGACGAATCCTGTCGTATTCAGTTTTCGCCTACTAGCATTTCATCACCATTCCGGCCTTTGCAGCTTCGCAATTCAGACGGGTGTACGTGGCAACCCCAATCCCACCTAATAAATCTGACAGGTTTCAACATCTATCGTGTATCCACATTAACAATGCATTGGATACACAAATGTTTACATACAACATGCTAGATTGTGAAAGATGGCGGCATTGCACCCTGGTGGGTGTACGAATCTGCCACCATTCGAAATGTTCTGGCGATAATATCCATGTTGTTCGAGAAGCACACAAACTGAACGGATTTCGTGAAACTCGTATCCTGATGTTGATCCCGGCTCGTCGCTTTACGCTTTCCAGGGCAATGTCGATGAGTAGGCATGAGAGACCATCCCCTTGTCATCTGCGAGATCCGAATGAACTGCAACATCCATGGATGTTTCACCCGAAATCATTACGCAGCTTCCCACAATAACCGTTTTTCTTCATGTTATATGATATGATAGCTCTTAGCGGTGCATAATGTTGTTTGCCGCCGTTGACTTCGATGAACAGGGAATGCGTTGGGACCTGGTATTCACGGCATTTCACAGGATTTGCCGTACGTTGAAGATCTTGTCCACTATCGAAAGGCCATCGATGAAGCCGGCTTGATAACTTCCTACTATTGTGCCATGAACTTCCTACTAACTCATTCGTTTTAGATGACAGCGATGATGATCGCTCTAAAGTTTTCGTATTCCAAATGGTCATCTTTTTTGTGAATGGGACAGATTACCCTTTCCTTCAATTCGTTAGCTACATGCGAATATCAAAACGGGGCATGTCACAAAAGTTCAGCTTATTCAGCTTCCGGTAGCTGTTCGGTCTCTCAGATCCTGACTATCATTCGGTACAGGCAGATGAACAACTTCTGCCCATTTTGATGAGTTCTACAGCTAATGGCTACTGGTGAATGGCATCCCTAACTTCCCTCAGCGTGGGAATTGGATCATTTCCGTTATCTTCATCTCCCGTGCCTACTTTCTCCTTGCCATTCAGGTGCTCATCCACCTTTAAATTAACTCGGTGTTTCTTCTCCCGAAAGAGGCAGGCCTGTTGCTTCTGCTACGTTCTGCAATGTTCTACGTTCTGCCGGGTTCCATGCTGCAGCATTACCGTCCGGGCTGCGTTCTTCTCCAAAACCGCTCTGCACTCCTCGTCGAACCATTCGTTCCATCGACTCCGTTGCACGTTCCCGATGGTGCTCTCGGCTGCGTCGTCGATGACTGCTTTTGCGCGTATGCTGACGTGACATCCGTAACTTCAGTCGCTCTAAGCTGTACCATGGCTGTCGCATGTACCATACATTGTTGATTTTTTTTTATTCTTCAACCACTTAACCTAATTTACTGCCCTAGCGGACCACTACGTGAGCGATTACAATAGGCGGCTGCACTTATCCTTTAGTACAGCGCCTAAATGTATTCTATCCTAATTCTAATTCGAACTGGTAGCCTTTGCGCTGCTATCACTTTTCTGCCCTGTCCATGGCACGATGTTGCTGTGTGGCTTTTGTTCCATTTTCAGTTCGATTGGGGGTCCATTATGAGTTGCCATTTGCCGATATCCAAGTTTCCGGGTCCGTTAGAGCATATGCTCAGAAAAGTCAGGTGTCAGCCGCTCTCGGGGGAAAGAGCAACTGAAAATTGCAAGTGCCGGGACTGGGATCGAACCCATGACCTTCCACTTATGAAGTGAACGTGCAGCCACTACGCTACGGGCCCCGGCATCTATACATTGTTGATGACGGGAAGTTTTCGGCGTAATTTGATTATCACCAGGTAATGGTTGGAATTGATGTTAACGCCACGATAGGTCCTGACGTCGATAATGTCGGAGAAGTGCTGTGCATCAATCAGAAAGTAGCCGCGACTCTGTTAGATGGTACCTGCAGCGCATCGATGTCGAACCCGCGATATAATAGATTGGAGATGTAGTAGATCGGAGAGTATGCGAGTGCTCCCGATGATGTTAAGAGATCGGCAATTCTACGTACCTAGCTTCCAATCGCAAGTCCTGTTTCGTCGCTAAGGCATTGATCTCGGTTCGTATTATTCTGTTGCTAACTTTCCGTTGCAATTCTATTTTTACGGCTGACTGGCAGGGCCGGACAACAATCCCTCAACTTTGCGGAGGACTATGATGCACAGTTCAGCTTAGAGCCCTGACGGCCCTTCCACGTCTGCCCATGAGAAACAGAAGCTATTGTGAGGTACTTGTAGAAGGCTCAATGACCGCAACAAGGTCTGTATTACGTGTTCCCCTGCATTTATCGTGTCATGGATACTACTACCGTAGTTTAGTTCGATGGTTGAGATATTTCACTAAGTCAATGGAGTCGCACGGTTTTCCACTTCCCCACTGAACTTATCAAGTTTTCTTCAAACGGCAGGGTTCGTCGCTTATGTACAAAGTCTTCTCGCTGTTTTACTCCGTCAAATTTACACTTTCTTTTGTTCTCTATTTCCAGTGCTCAAACCTCGTCGTACAGTCCGGTATCTCGTCCGAACAGTCGGGAAATGACAAAATCCCCTGTACATCTTCACGGTCAAAGTAATTTGGCCACACTGGCACAAGTGGCCACCTACAATCACAAAAAGGCATCAACGTCCTCGTCGTCATCTTCGGCGGCAATTATTTCACCGCGAGGTGCACCTGTACAGCAGCAGCAGCAGCAGCAGATGGATAGTCGAGGCCATTCCACGTCTTCGCAACAATACCCACAAACAGCACCGCACCCATCGGTTGTCTATCAACCGACGCGCAGCGAGAAACCGTCCTACTCGTCCGCAGATCGTCACGGAGCTGCAGAACCACCGTACATGGCGCTCCCCCGCGCGGACATTAAACCACATTTGGATTCGTATTTCATCGATGAACACAAACGACAGCAACAACAACAACAGCAGCAGCAGCAACAACAACAACAACAACATCAAATGCACCGACAAGAACCGTCAGCGGTTGGATCCCATCTTCCGCCGACCTCGCATCACCAAACCGGAAGCGGAATGCGAGCAATGGGTGACATGTATCACCATCGTGGTCTTGCGGTGGGCCCAATGGAGCAGCCGCATTCGCGCAGGGAACCTCCGATGGCTTCCCAGGCGATGGATGATCGTATGAACGGCAGTCCACCGCTTGAAGGTATGTATTCGTGCAGTTGATTCAATCGTAGCATAATTTCCTAATGTCCACGGGTTGATAAAATATATACATTTCTTCAGGTTTGGCTGCATCGCTACGGGCACGTGTAATCGCCCAACTGAACAGCAAGGATGAAGACGTTGAACGACATCGGCGACCGGATCTAGCTGCACCAATGCACTCAGGACCCAATAACACCATTCAACTAGTACCAGCGCAACAACACGTTAAAACTGAGAGTGAGTGTAATTCTTCGATGTGCATGGATTTTGGTAAACTCAGGTTCACCTTTCACGTCTTTTGCAGAGTACTCAGCCGGCATCAAGCGTACTTCGCCCATCATAGAAAACCCCCCAAGACCGCCGAAAATGCTTTACACCGACTGCTCGGACTCGATGATCAACTCGGACCTGCTTCACGTCGGAAGGAGCGGATCGGGGTCATCCCGCGGAATGGGACCGTTGATGAGTCCGGAAATCAATTCGCTTTCTGCGGTTGACGATCGGCAACATTTGTTGCGTCACGGCAGGAACGACGTTGACGGTATGTCTTTCTAGTTTTGATGCTAACTGTTCTCTTTTGCTTTACCTATTTTTTTTCTGTTCTCCTACATGTGATAACTCGTCAATAGTGTTGTCCTGTGTTATTTTTCGATCCTAATATCATAGATTCATTGAAATTAATTTTCCTCTGTGCCACTTATATTGTTGCTAGTATTCTTGTTGTCATTCTGCATATGCTTGTTCATGTTTTCTAACTGTAGAAATTTTCGTCTCAATATATTCAAGTATTTTAGGAGCACCTTCTTGAAACAGCTTCAAAACATTGCTTTTCTCCCATTGTGAGTGAGAGTCGCGAAACACGTTGGGACACACCACAGCTAATTATTCTTCTCTTTTCCATGTACACGTAAAAGGTTGCTTTGCATACGGCGAAATCCGTTTTGATAGCGAATATGCCCAGTAGAAAAACGTCTTCTCTGTTTAGTCTTTTCGCGCAATTCATCCATCAAATATGTAAGTTTAGATGTGACAATCTTGCAGAGCAATGTGTGTGTGACGTTTTCAACACTGACTCGATGTGGCTTTTCTTTACTACTATGCGTCACACATCCGTAAAAAATAATGATATTTTTGCTGTTTTGCACTTTTTGCGATCTCTAGTTTCATGAACGCAATTTGTTTCAATTTTCGGTGAGCGAAATTAGGATTTGATGTGTCCACATTGAACAATTGACCATGTTGAACCCATCACGAACGAATGTGAATTTCGTCTTTTCTAAATCTAAAAAGTCGTTTTTACTGTGTTAATTTGTCGCGCGTCAATGACAATGTATTCAATCTACTACAGACATACAAACATTGCTATAGTTGCGGAAGCGGAACAGATAGTCACACAGCTAGGTGAAGCGTTAAGCACATCATAACTGTGCTGAATAGTCTGGGTTCGATTCCCGGTCGGTCCAAGATCTTTTCGTAACTTCGTAACAACTTTGGAAAAAGTTATGATTAGATCCGCTTAGAAAGATCCTCGACCTAACCAGAAATCCAACCCATCCAAACCTTATGGTGATCTAAAGTTTCGTATAACTAGAGGGAGACCCAGCCAACAAAAAACGTGAAGAAAGAGTTTAGATGTACGGCAAAATGTTGTGTCCAATTAGTCTTCATTGTGCACCTTTTCAACTGGGTTATTCACGCATGGTTTCAGTTAGATCTCTTTGCATGTCTTTATTTCTAGCAATAGTGATTAAAGTAGATGTTGTTTCCTTTACTATTACAAATATTAGTGTGGTAACACTGGCTAACAGTGAAAAGCGCAACGATGCCGCTGGGAATGATTGCATTTAAGATAACAAGGATATATTGGACCGACGAAACGTAATCTAAAATGTCTTTTCTTGGATCCTAGTCATTTTTTCGGACGTTATAATATAGGCGAGGAAATAAGTTGTCTGCAGTCGTCACCGATCTGGGAACATACATTTAATGCTTTTTGCGCTAAAGTATTTTGACAATTACATTGTATTGTTACTCTTTTGTTATGTTCAGTTTTTAATTATGTTTATAATTTGCCTTTTCTAATAACACATAAACCTCAATCAACGATACACGTCTTGGTATTGAGCGCAAAAGAAATGTGTGCCGTACGCTAAACAATACCCTCTGACTGATACCAAATATGTATAAAAATGTGTATATTGGTCCTAGGCCGCGGTACCTGTGCCTCTAGTTCTACTACTACTACTACCACTACCACTTTCTCTTCTTCCACGTCAACAACAACATCCACCACCACATCAACCGCAACAATGTACAAAGCTCCACAACAAACAGTAGCAAGCATCGTAACCAATTCAACTGTTCAAATGTCTTCGACAGTAGGGAGCTCGTCCAGCAGTAGCAATGTTTCGGGTTTACAACAGCAACAACAACAACCGTCTTCGTCCTCGTCTGTGAAGGTAATCAACTTGCCCTATGGTAGTGGTGGTATGAGCAGTGCTAACACGGGCTGTTCAAATCCTTCGGGTGCACGCAACTATAATCACCAACAACAGCAACGGTCAATGCAACCTCAACAACAGCATCAGCAGCCACATCAACAACAGTCCCATCATCAACAATATCGTATTCAATCTCGAAACGATGGGCCGATGCCGTCATCGACGCAAAGGCATCATCACTATGCGCCCAATAAGTACCCTCCTAACTCATATAGCAAATGACAATGGCATCAAGAAGCGGCGACCTCTTTTAGTCGCAATAACCCAACACTACCGGTGGTGCGGTCATAGGCCACAGCCACCAGTTGCCGAAGTTGCGTGGCATGTTCCTAACGGTAAGTCAGAGTGAGCAAACATCAAACAAAAAAAATCGATCGCAAGCACACCCACTCAAAATCTCATAACAACAACAGGTACCACGACCACTGCAAAGCAATTGTCTGCAAAACAAGAACATGTTTTTTTTTAAATTTCTTACTCTAGTTGTGTATCTTTTGTTGGTTTTTATTATTTGTTATTATTTTCATATTATTTATTCTTTTTTTAATTTTCGTTACAATTCAGTTTTACTGACATTGCTCATGACTCATCACCGCAAAAATCGGATATCAGGGTTTGTTGTATATACGTATTACTTAACATGAACATTTTGGGAAACTTGAGTATAATATTAATAACGCGAAAAAAATTAGGCTGTGGGAATATATGACAATTAAAAAAAATAAGAGTATGCCGGGAGAAATAATGTGTAAATATGATAGTTCACAGTAGAATTTTTAATTGACCTTATCAAGCAGTTCAAATCCCAACAAGGAACTGTAACAATTTTCAAAGATCAAGTATCAAAATTGGAATGTGCTACATCAACAGCTTGTATAGCCTTTTCAAATCTAGTTTTTTTTCTAACCCAAACGAAATTTACAAAGTCTGGCAACTGCTGATTCAGTCCTGACCATCCATGGTGATCCAGAACAGCGAATTGAAAGATCTCCATCCATTGCAAGCCATCGCCTTGACCTGTGGCCAGGTCAAATTTCTTTCGACTTCCTTTATTTATCCATGGAGGGTGCGCCGCCATAGTCTGCCTCTGCTGCAATGTCCTGTTAAGTTCCAATTAACGATTTCGTACATGACACTGCCTATAGTGTGGCCGATCCATCTCCACTTTTGCTGCCTAATTTCTGTCACCATCGGCTTTTGATGACATCGACGGTGGAGCTCCACGTTGAAGAACCAGTTGGGCATCATACACAAATAACTTAATGCTACAACGAAATATAAACCGCAAACATCTATTGATGAAGATCTGCACAGCCGTTGAGTATTCTCCATTGATACACACTAGGTTTCATTGGCGTACAGCAGCACAGATTCCACGTTTGAGTTGAACATTCGAATGTTGGTGCGTTGACTAATCTGTTTTCCTAAACCTTTCCTAAACTCGCAAAAGCAGCCCTCGCCTTCTTGAACAGTGCACCTATGTCGATCTTGGTGCAGCCATTTGGCTACCAAGACATTGGAAGTTTCTTAATTCCCCCACTGCTTGTGCAGCTACCGTAAAGCTGGATGCTGCCGTAGGTGAGCGATCGGCTAGTTCATCGAACTTGCTCTGAATATTAGAGCGCCGAAAGCAACGTCATCAGTCAGTTCGAGGTCTTTAAGGTGCTCCATAGTAGTAGGCTGCCACAGCAACCTACGATTCTGTTCATGATCAATCATACCTATCAGGATCTCGTCGATTACGATAAGGAACAGTATCGGTGATATTATACATCCTTGCGTTATTCCACCGACGACCCTGGTGGTGTTGGACAAAACACCTCTGTGAAGTACTCTGCACGGAAATTCCCTGTACTGAGTTCCAATGAGGTTAATGATTTTCTCAGGGACACCCTTGCACCTGAGGGCTCCCCACATATTTTCGTGATTGTAACGGTTGAAAGCTTTTTCGTAATCAACGAACACCACGTAGAGAGACTCTTGGAATTCGTTGATGTGGTCCAAGATAATACAGAGCGTGACAAGCATAATTTTTCTCCTGTATCCGATTTAAGATCACTTTGCAGAGGACTTTGAGAACGATGCACAGTAACATGATACCCCGCCAATTATCACATACACCCTTTTTGGGTATTTCTACTAAGACGTCTTGCATCCAGTCGGCTAAAAAAGTCGCAGTTTTCCATATGTTGCAGAATAAAATTTATGCTACAGTTGTGCGGATACTATGGGTTCAGCTTTGAGCTGATATACGTTTGACCCCCGGAACTCAGTTCAATTTCATACTACGGATGACTGTTTCTATCTCCTGACCAAGATGGAGTCTCGGTGTTGACACGAGTAATTCAAAGTAATCGAAACGACGTTTCAATTGGTCAGCAGGGTTGGTCAACAGCTGTCCGGATGAGTCTTTCACAGACATCAGAGCATTCATCTTAGGCTCATTGATTAAAGTTTCGCGAAACATCGTAGTGGAGACGAATGTCGTCGGTATTTGCGGCTTTCTCGCTTTCGTTGGCTAGGGAGTCCGCCTACGCTCTTTTGTCCCGCCTACATGATCGTTTCACTTCCTTCTCGAGAGCCAAATACAATCATTGCACAATTATGGGTCACTTTGTCACAATTATTAGTCAGTCAGTTCACCATGTTAATCAAATGGAAATGACCCATAATTGTGGGTGACCCATGATTGTGCTATGACTGTAGCTGTGACGGGCTACAGCTTTGGCTCCTCCTGTTTTCGCTCGCATTATCGTGGTTTGGCGTTCATTCGCTCATCTATCTTCCTCCAGGTGTCATCTGTGACCCACTCCTTTTGAGCGCGTAGCTCACCCAAATTATTCTCGCCGGTGGCGATAAAGGCGTTCTTGATGGCGCTCCAGTGATCTTCTACGCTTCCACCTTCCCGAATATCCGCAGCACGGATCTCTAGCTCCTCGAAGAAGGACCTTTTCACTGTAGCGTCTTCCAGTCAGCATGTGTTAAACCGGTGCTTGGTTTTCTCTCCTGTCGATGGATCCTGGCAATGTGCAGCCGGATTTCACCGATTACGAGATGATGGTTGGATGCTATGTCGGCGCTACGTTTGTTCCGCATGTCAAGATGATCCGTCTCTATTTGCGGTTGATGCAGATGTGGTCGATTTGACGCCTTCACGGGAAACCCATTTCACTTTGTGCACTGGTCGATGGGGAAAGAACGATCCCCCAATTACTAGGTATGTCATTGTTCCCACTAAACTTTGCAAAGAGCTCTCCGTTCTAGCTCATTTCTTCGAGATCATGACGTCCCATGACTTGCTCATAGTCCTAGTTGCCATAACCCAATTTCGCGTTGAAGTTGCCCAAGGGAACCTTGATATCATCTTTTGGAATGTTATCCACGCCAGTGCTGTAAATATTCTTTTTGCAACTCGTTACATAAATAACTATTGTTCTACCATTTTTAGCAAATATAATAAAAACTATTTTTAAACACTAAAAGAAGTCATGGGCGGGATAGGGTTAAGGACAGCGCCTTGCGGCAGTGTTGCGAATACTCACTTGCAAGAGTGATACTCACTTACTTCTATCTCAGTCCAGAAGCATGCTGTCAAAAAATTATGTTTGAAGGGCTTTTAGATTGTAGTTTAACCTAAAAGTTTGCCAAATAAAGTAAAGGTCGCAGACGCATACCATAGTTATGAGAGAGCTGTGAGTACGAGGTGAGTAAAATTCGTGTAATTCATACTCACCTTGTACTCACAGCTTTCTCGCGGTTTTGGTATGCGTCTGCGACCTTCACTTTATCTGACAAACTTTTAGATTAAACTACAATCTAAAAGCCCTTCGAACATTATTTTTTAATAGCATGCTTCTGGACTGAGATAGAGGCAAGTGAGTATAACTTTTTGCAAGTGAGTATTCCCAACACTGCCTTGCGGAACGTATTAGAAGGGAGATGTTAGCACTACCTTCTATTTCAGATTTTTTTTTATCAGTCCAGTAGCGACCATGAGGGAAAACCAAACGTATCCTTCGGACTTTACCCTGCCTCTAACAACACCTGAATTCCCATGACACATGGGCCTGAGAGGGCGTAGAGGTCTTTACACCTTTCTAAGTGTTCAACTACTTTTACTTTCACATTCCTCATCTGTCGCATGGACGTGGCTAGAACAGCTCTCGACCTGGCTGAGCTAGCTTCTTGATATTTGTTGGTAATGTTGACATGCGTGTGTGGATCAAGATAAATCATACAGCTACAGGAACATGTTTAATGGGACGATTTTTGGGTACAAATCCTTATGATAAGGAACATATAGGAATGGATCAATGAAGCAAACATTTCTAGCATTCGCCGCATGTCAACAAAGGCGCCACTGCATATGGACATTAGCATTATGACAGCACACAAGGCTACAGTGGCGCTATCTGTTCAATCCATAGCGGCAGTTCTAGTTAACGATTTACAATAGGGGGATTCACTAAACAGCGTAAACAGATTGAACGTCGCGACCACCAAGGCAATATTTGATTATTTCATTCGCAAAATCATGAAACATTTCAAATAAGCAGAAAATCATGACTTACGCAGCAATTTAATCTGTTTAGTGAGTACCCCTAATGATTGCTCCACAGATTAGGCAGAACCATTATCTATTGCAATCAGCAGCTTCAGGTTGCAAAATGATGAGTTGATGAAGAGCGGTAAACATAGATCAGGCGCTTACTTATAAGTTCCGTCCTCATACTTCCACGGGCCAATCGATGACATAGACCATCAGCTAAGAGTTGTGTGCTTAGCTGGAAGTGTAGTCTAGGCACTGTTGTCCTTCTGGCTTCAGCTAGAATGAGGAAATATGTTCCAAGCGTCTGCTCACTAAGGAGATGCAGCTCAACTCAAACAGCAGCATCTGTTCGGGCATCCGGCGGCTGAGTATGAAATGCCCCTCCACAGGAAGCTATACCTAAGGTGGCAGCCTTATCACGGTGGTTAGAGGATCTTGGGTTAACAACCTACTGTTTCCGAAATCCAAAAAAAAGTTACAGAAACCAAAAATGTATGATAACGAATTGATTTAACAGTAGCGGCTTTTAGCGCGAAACAACGAATAAGAATTGTAAATTGGGATATATTAACCCTAGCTCGACCGGGTAAACTGTTACAATTGTCAATCAGGCTTATACGGGTTTGACATTTTAAGACTGAGCGAAGTCCTTAGGCCGAACTTTGGGGAACACAGATTGGCACTCGGTAAAATTCTGCAATGCTCTGGCCTACGAGGCGAACACGCTCCTTGTCACCGTTGAGTTGGTTCCCTGTTAAGCGATTACGCTCATGAAGTGGGAACCTCAGATTCAGATTCAGAAAACGGGTTGGCCCATGAAAACGTACCATGGTCCATGTTACGTGGCAATCGATGTAGCCGAATGCAATGACAAAAAAATGATTTTTTCAGCACGAGTCGTACATTTATCCGACGAGGCTTGCCGAGTTGGATAAATACGAAGAGTGCTGAAAAATCGAGTTTTGCAACGAGTTCCATACAACATTTTATGCAATGATTTTTTCATAATGCAACTCAAATGAGTTGCATTATGAACATTATCAAACTATTTTTCATTATGCAACTCATTTCAGTTGCATAATGAACCAGCTCGGAAAAAATGGCCATTATGATACTGAATTGCATAAAATCTTATTTTCTATGCCAAAATTATCGTTTAAGGCTATTACAACTCAAATATGAGGTGGTGCTCTGGAGCACCACCAGGCATTTGGAGAACTTAATTTCATGATTTTTCTCGTTAAAAATGGTCAAATCACAGGATGCTTCATTTGACAATCCAAGAAAATCACTTTCCCAACCAGTTTTATACAAATTCATTACAATTCGAGACAAGTTGTTCTCAAAAACTTCGAACTTTAATGCCACCAGATTTCTAGAATGGGGTGCAAACAATGATTACATTGGAAAATTGCTTATTTTTTGCACGCCATGTGCCCAGTGGTGCATATATGCACCATTCATATTGTATCAAATTAAGGGTTTAAATACACATTTCAGTTCTTTTCAACGTATGACTACACAAATAAATAGTAAATCTGTTAGAGAACTATTTTTATTTCAACCCATGAGGATGACTATATCATTAATTGAGACGTCAAAGTTTGTCATTATTTTTTTGACGAAAAAATAGCTTTTCGTGAAAACTTTTTTTGACAAAAACATTGAATTTGTATGCGCATACTTAGTGTAATGCCTTTAGATAGAGAACAACATGTGAAATCCTGATTTACAATTAAAAACATTCAAAAAACTTCATTAGTTTCAGAGATACAAGGGTTGAAAGTTATGTTGCTCTACAGACACCATGGGCGGGAAAGGGTTAAACTATGTAGGCTCATTTTTGGCCATGCAGAAGGTCCTAGGTTGAATCCCTGGCCATTCTCTTTCCTCCTTATTGTCTATAAGCTGAACGGCTAGCTAGCTAAACTTAGCGTTAGCTATAAGGTAAAATGCGAGCGCGTCTAGGTACATTCTTGATTCGCGTTTTCAAGAGCATCTATCTCGTCATCCACAAAATGCACGAAACCATGGATGTTTACCACGAGTTAGCAAACAATGAGTAGCAATGTCAGCCAGCCCTATGTGTTGTTCGGATGACGAAACTGATGCGTTTGGTGTTTGCAAGCAACGTTCGCCTCCAAAGTTCGAGAGCTATCCTGGCCACGTCCTTATGACTGCTAAGTGATGGGAAAGGACGATTATTTGGACATCTCAGGCCTAGGTGCCATGGGAATTTGGGTGTTGATAGTGGGAGGGTAAAATCCAATACTCCAGTGCACGGTGACGTCATGAATAAATCGTTCTCTTTCTCTCCTACAGAAAATTAGGAAACAACAGGACCAAAACCTGTCAAATTTGACAGGTGCTGGTCCTATTGTATTCTAATTCTCTTAAAGAGCGAAAGAGAAAGAATTTCACCGTGATGTACTCTATGGATTCGTTCGTACAGGTACACTACAAAGTATTAGGGAGCATCCATTAATGACGTAACATTTTTTAGATGATTTTGGACATCCGCTTCATCCTTGTAGCCTATTTTCCCATAACTACATGGTTCGGATCAAAATCAGAGACTACCTCTAAAATGCTACGTCATTTATTAATAATCCTTTAGGTAATTTCGAATCAGATTTCTGCTTAATTTGTCCGAGTTGTTTGATCATCTTGATTACAGCCGTATGGTAGATCTTACGCAGTTTATTGAAAATCATAATTAAATACACGGATTGGTATACCGAAACTTAGCATTTTGAGTATGCCTCTTTTAGCATGTTGAGTTGTAAATGGAACAATACAATAAGTAGTAGGTAAACGGCATTTGTTTACTTTGCGGAGAGATATCTTTGAAAGATAACAGAAAGGATACTTTATCCATATATGTCCTTTATTAATAAAAGAATTTCGTAGGACTAGTTTCCCAACCTCCAAAAATTCAAATGCCGGGTCGAGATTTGCAGTTTAGGTCGTTTACGGATAGCACGAAGAACATAGTAATTATGAGGTAGAGTACAGACAGTACAGATATACTCGACTTGTTTATCCCAAATTCATGGAAAATTGTGCACTGCATACTACCGCCTTAGCATTGTGATTCCTGAAGGATGGTTAGTGCGCCATACGCCCATATTATAAAAGTGTCTTGTCTAGGCTAGGTATCACACTGTAGACATATCCCTCAACGAATAAACAATATTTGTGAATAACATTCTTTGGTAAATGCTTCAACTTTGGGCATCTGGCTGGTATTCAATCTAGATTTTTTTATTATTTTTTTATTCTGACGGGTAGCTTTAGAGCACGGTTCTGTACTGTACGTTGGTAATAAGTAGAGTAAGTTAAAGACTAAACAAAATTGCATGCCTCTGTTCTCACTCTGTATGGTTTCCCATGAACGGTCGTTCGCTACATATGGTTATGGTAGTTGTTACGTTACTCTTGTTGTTGCATAACATTTACAATCATTGTTACGTCCTGTCCAGCTGTTTCTGCTCTAGATTTTATTAGAATGATGGAAAACGATCAAACGAACATCTGTCGGTGTCGGATTACAAACGCTGTACATACTGCGCTGATTCTAAATCATGATTAATATGCATAATAGATTTACACGGTGGTAGTGGCGTATTAATGACCGTCTCGGAATTATTCCTATTATTCCATCAAAACAAGTATATCCGATTTGCAGTTCATTATATTCATAAACATTTAAACACATCATCATACATTACGCTGAGTGCGTTCCAACCGATTCTCATTGTATTAACTTGTTCTAATTTTCTTCGTTCTCTCCGTAAATCTAATGCTTCGAAATAGACGACGTTGGAGACGATGAGTCGAGCTGGCACGATCGGGTGAGTTCGGGATTCGATCGACTGGTGGCGTTCGCTTCAACCGAGTTGGACAAAACACGACGGTCCAACGAGGACGCACCACCATCGTCAACTAGTTGCACTACCTCACCTGATTCCGGTATCAACCAAAGTGACCACAGTCGCACCTTCCTTTCGTCGTCGTCTTCCTCCTCGCAGCTAGACGTTCCGCCGAGTAGTTCAAGTGCCGGAAGTGGCAGCAGCGTAAGTAGTGGCCTAATGAAGCACGTTGTGCCAATAATTAAATCCTCACCGGCAGAACCGGTGGAGAGCCCACCGCTTTCGGATGTTGGACTCCCCCGAACACCGAGTCCTTCATCTAGTCCTCCATTAATGTACCAATCGACATCTAGTTTACCCACTGTCACTCAAAACCTGTTGCACGGTGGAAGCAGCTTGAAAATTCCCTTGAAGTATCAACGTCAGTCCAAGGTTTCCTCGGAGAAGCACTACAAGAAAAAGTTCCGGGAACGTAACTGGGAAGAGTACGAGGAAAGCATCGGCGGAAGGCTCAGTTCAACCGGCAGCGCAGAACCCATGGATCAGGACTTTGCCGATGGTTACGGAAGTACGAGCGCCGGTAACCCGACCAGCGGTTCCTCTATCGTTATGGGCGGAGGAAATTCTGTGGAAATTGCACAACATAGCGACAACCTGTTGCACCACCATCACAAACACAAGTCGGCCAAGTTTCGCCCGAAGGGCAAAGACTGGAACTGGGATGACGAACACTCTAACACGTCTTCGTCCAGCTCGCATCGCCATCGCTCGGGTAACACTCCAACATAAATCAACGCACCAACGCTGTCCAAAACTTGGCATTCAAATTGTTTAAATTCCTGGTTGTTTCATCTGGAAGAGTTTACTGGGTTTTCGCTATGATTTATCATATTGACTTTATTCATTCAGTCAACATCAACTGAAATTAGTCCAGTTTTAATTTTATTAAGTAAAACGTTTCAATTGCTCAACATCGTTATAACCGTAATAAAACCTGCCGTAACTGAAGTAAGTTCGTTAAAAGACTGAATCCTAACTAGATATTGAATCTAAACCGAATAATAATATCTTTAGTTGCAGGAAGAATTGTTACATCTCGGCATCCTCACCATTGTTTTCTGTTGTTTTCAATGATAATTCTATTTTCTACTCTGTTTTTATTTTTTTTTTATTTTCAACTATTCATTTTATTATAACTTTCTTGATTTCCTTTAAATATGTTGTAGGATTCTCCTATTTATAAATTTATTACTTTGAATATATGTTTTCCTTTAGAGATTTCATTCTGTTACATTTTCAGTTTTCAAAATCGCAAAGCTTTATTTCTTCTATACACCAGGATCCAGGATACACATGGTTATCCCATTAACCAATCGAAATGATGTTTGTTTACACCGTGTCGCTCGTTTGTGATATAATTCCCATTTTGTTTTTAACTGTTCATAATGGCATACCACTATTAGAAGTGATTCCCAATAATATACTTCTTCTTCTGCTTCTCCTTTATGATTCGACGTTTTCTTTGAAGCTAGGCCCGCCTCTCTTCAACTTTGTGTTGTTTTGAGCACTTCCTCAGTTACTTATTGAAGAACTCTCTTTGCCTGCCATTGCCTGAATTTGTAAATTGTGAGTCAAGCACAATGATACACTATATGCCCAAGGAATCGAGCAAACAAATTTTTGTCATAAAAATACAAGAACACTCTAAACGAAAATGAATTGAAAAACTCTGAACCATTTGTTCAAAGGGGCTAGGGGTTACAGAAATTTAAGTAAGGTATATCAAGTCTACCCCTAGGTCTATCCAGTCTCCCCTATGTATGCACGCACACTACTTTTTTTAGTCCTAAACACCCATGGTACAGAGCGTCGAATTGGAAGATCCCCATCCTGGGTGATTTCTGTCAAGTTCCTTTTTATTTCCTTGGTGAGGCTGCTCCGCCATGAGCCTCTGGGCAAGTTGATAGAAATAATGTTTAGCGATTTCGATCTTAATTTCTCTATTATCATTATATTTTTTTAAGTTGATGTCTCGATTGATTTAGGTATTCATCTTCTTTCTCGATAAAAAAAATCTACTCAAAAATCCTGTCTATTTTTTTCCCAAAATCCATGTTCATTGTCAAGTAACTGTCGTTCCTTTCATCGATTAAAATGTACAACCCCCTTAAGTGTGGTAAAACAGCATTCAGAGTCGAATATGAAACTGCCAATATGTTACCGAGAATATTCTACACAAATTGTTTCGACCACTAGCGTTTTTCGAAATAAGTTTGTCAAAGTCTGTCGAATACACACACTCACAAACCTACCTATGTTTACAACGGATTGGTGCACGGGTATGAGCAGTTCCGTGTTCCCTGCCATTCTAGAACGTACAAAGTAAACTTAATGCATTATACCTAGGAAGATCGCGAAACATCGATCCATATGAGCTATTCGGTAAGATATGTTGTCCTGTATGCACACCCGTATCGCCACAGTGTAATTGAGTAAAAAGCTAGAAACTCCTCTACAAAATTATTGCAAGCCAGGAGCGTAGCGATTGTAGGCAAGAGTTGGACGAATAGAAAACAATGATATTAGAGCATCAATAGAAAAGTAGAGCTGACAAAAGTGACAGCAGATTTCACAATCATTATGCGCAAATACACATTATACGATGGTATACTGAATGGCCATCAAACCACCACAGACACACATATAGCTTATAATAGCAGGGAAACTTGAAAAATGAACACCTCAGAAGCAACATATTTTTATGGATTTCCTGTCTAGTACACTTTGAGAAAGAAAAATCGTGTAAATAGGGATATTACAATGTTTTACGGAAGTTTTTTAATACAGTAGTTTATTTTATGCACTCCTGTAGAGTGCGGTGTAATTTGTAATTGCGTTTTTAAAACTCGAAAGCCGATCCGACAATTCAATTAAGCGTTGAAGTTTTGTTCAGTTTGTCTTTTACCTGTAAGTAGCCAATCATTCGTTCATTTCTGATAGATAATGCATTTGTTAACTAATATGCTGACAAACGTGCTAATTTTAAAATAGAAAAAAGTAAAATAATGCATTCAAAGTCATCATAATATCCAGCTAAATTTTGGAACAATTGCTTCTTTCTGGGTACATTGTATGGCAATTTTGCAATAATGCTTATTCGATTCAGTTTTTTTAGTATAAAACATTTTATGGTAATTATATTGAAAATACGGCCAAACTGCACGATGTACGATGTCATTTGTATTGAAATGTAAATATGGGTTGGCGATATGTAAATTAACTAAACATATGAAAATATCTCAAGAGAATAATAAACAACATAACTACAGTAATTAGCTACCTTCACAAACCCACAACCGGTTACAATAGATTTTTTACATAGTAGTCACTTAAGCCCAGAATGAATATGAATCATGTTCGGAACATACAAATATCCCCAAACAACACTACCCCATGTTATATAATTATTGAAGCAAACCTCACAAATTCATTTGTGGAATACATGTAATTTATTGTATAATTTTCACAACTGTAAAATATACTTTTAATCACTGCAAATAATCGCGATTTCACGCTCGTTAGGTTCGTTCGTTTAATTTATTCTGTAATGTAATGTTACAATGCTAAGCGTAATAATATGTTAAATTTATTGTCACCACCGACAGCAGCCCTTCGGTAATTATTTTATTTATTATTAAGCGATAAATTTAAAAAAAAAAACACTTCAGAGCATCGCCTATCGCCCGCGAACGGAAAAAAATAAAACAAAATTGTGTAATAGTAATACACGCGCATTAGACCTACAACCATAAGTAGCCCCATTTTATGATCGAAGAAATAGGCGACTCTACTGTACTATTACTATAAAAAGTAAATCTGAGAGAAAATAAAGCCCATATTATCACATTACATTGTGGTTCTGTTACTGGTCCGTTCGTCGATAATTTCACATTTCTTTACTATACTAAATGATTGAAATCTTTGAGACTCGAGTCAGAAGTCCAAAAAATGCCGATTCATTCAAGGTTCTCGCGTTTTAAGATTCGTCTTTCCAACTACACCCGATTCTTTTTTGCACGCGTCTGGATTTTTCTATAACTCAGTCAATTCTAAACCGATTCGCATGAAAATTTATACATATGTAGGCACGATTAGTACTATCCGTGTACAAAATTTCATGGGAGTCGGTTAAAAGTTGACTGAGTTATAGCAAAAACGAGGCCCGTGCAAAAAAAAGAAGCGGGTGTACATATTGTTTATAATTCGTTGTCCGAGTGTTGCCATTACATCCTTCCATTTGCTCCACTTTTGTTTTAGGGTTGCTATACTGGTTTTACAGAACTTCTTTTGGCAATATTTGAATTGACACTGATGTTATCCGCAAAAGTTGTTTTAAAGTGATCAATTTGACCTCGGATTACGGTACTTCATAATGAACGAATAAAAAATATCATCAAATTAGTCAATAGCATGGATTTTTAGCATTTTCTTATAAGAAATCATCAGAATAAAATATGTCAGAATCAAATTTTTACCATAATTCAGCCAACATTACTAGCTTACTGTAAAGCAGAAAATATTTTCAAAAAACAAACATTAAAATTTATTCAATTTTAGTTATTTACCTATAGGCAAATCTTACGGAAGCTCACGATCACTCTTTTCTCTGGTGGCAGGAATGAGAACCCTATGAAAAACGTGACTCCGCCAAAATTTGCCATGGCGCAGCATAGGCAAAGTGCACTTTTTCATATCGAATTCCGCATCGTAGAGAAACAAACGAGCACTTTTTGGAAAGAAAATTTAATTCTCTTTCAGATGCGCTTAGATCCGGTAGGTACTTACGAACAATTTATATGATAAATTTGAGGAGCTCTTGCTATGCCTCCGGCGGGCGATCTTCCGGATTTTTTGTTAGCTGGCCAATCCGGTGTCTGTCGGCGTGGGCATCAAGAATGGTGATGGAAGCCATTACCAATGGAAAATAGCAACTACCAAGGCAAAATACAGGGGATGGCCAAAATGTTTGGGATAGGCAACTTTTTTTCTCTCACAAAAGAGTTCAACATGCTATAACTTTTTATAGAGCGCATCAAAAAATCTCAAATTTTGAATGTTTGTCAACCTATTATATGTGCATCATTGGTACAAATTTGGGCTCGATTGATTAATCTTTCGCAAAGTTAGAACCGTTCGGGTAAAACACTATTTTTCAGACAACTCATTTTTGAGCTGTCATATCTCGGAAACCAGTGAACCGAATTGAATGAAATTTTGAACGTACACTAACAATATGTAAATGCTTCACAAACCATTAAAACATAGGTACTTTTTAAACATTGAAAAACTTATCATGGATTGACACTTTTTGGATTTTTCTCGAAAAAATTTAATTTTTTCACATCAATGTCAATAAATTTTAGTGTTGATATCCAAAGATTTTCCACTTCTGTTCTCAAATTATCTCTAATCAGATATATTAGAGCCTATTTAGATTGAAGGAAGAACACATTTAATAATTTTTGTGTGGTATTGTAAATTTGACTTATTTTCCTCTATATGGGTAAAAATGTCAACCCGGTATAACTTAATTCGCCGTGAGAAAATATAACATTTTATAACGTCGTATTAAGTATCAATATATTGTTGATAAACGTTAAAAAAATCATTCAATTTGCTTCACTGGTTTCCGAGATATGACAGTTCAAAAATGAGTTGTCTAAAAAATAATGTTTTACCCGAACGGTTCTAACTTCGCGAAATATTCATCAATCGAGCCCAAATTTGTACAAATGATGCACATATGATAGGTTGACAAACAGTCAAAATTTGAGATTTTTTGATGCACTCTATGAAAAGTTACAGCATGTTGATTTTTTTTGTGGAAGAAAAAAAGTTGCCTATCCCAAACATTTTGGCCATCCCCTGTATTAGTTAATTTTGAAACCGAAAATTTAATTTTTGATGTAAACAAACGATTATCTCCTCATCTCGCCTAGCGCCTCTACAATTGGGGGTCATTCGAATTCTTCTATAGTGGGACAAGATGAGCACCCCTGATGGGAATATAGAAAATATTTTGAAATTATTGTAATCCACTCAATAGTGCCGAACATAGGTTTCCGTACTCTCTGCAACTATTTGGTTGCGTTAGTTTCTGAAAATAAGCCACTTAAGAATCGTGCATTGCTTTTCGGGTCATTTTGTATAAAGTACTATAAAACCGACATTTTATATAATCGAAACAAAAACTGATCATTGTAGAACGTGATACCATAGCAATAAACAAAATTTACTATTTCAATCACTGTATGGCCAATTTATAGATAAAATATTTTGATTTTAATGAAGTGCTCTTCTTGCTCCGCAGCATGTTTGAACTAACCATAAAACATCTTTTTTGTTTAGTCGAATAAATCATCCTTATTGTGAATTTTGAACCCTGTCATGTTTATGGGTGGTAGAAAACATGATATAGAAAAGAACTACTGAGAGGTACTTTGAAAAATTGTGTTAACTTTCAATAAATTCAACGTGATCCTTAGGGTGCTCATCTTGCCCCGCCCTACCCTATCGCGGAAAGGTTTAATCGCCCAGAGCAAAAATCAAACCCTCGCTCCATATCATCGTGCGTGCAAAAGCTTTCCCTCATCTCATCTGTAGAGCCTTTTTAACCACTGCGTCCATTATTTAGGAATATTGTGGTATGACCCATATTTAATTTGGTGCTAGTCAAATATTCTGTCACAATTGAGCTGTGATGGACAATGGTTGATGAAACACCTGATCCCAACTAGGCACAACTCGTTTTATGAAGTTTATTACCCTGTTGGGATTACTTCGCCAAATTTCCAAGGGCTCTAGAAACCCAAATACCAAATACCGCCAATCTCTGATTGGATAGTACTCCACAGTTGCAGAGTAAATGTTCAGCAGTTTCGTTTTCCGCTTGACAGAAACGACACTCGGAGGATTGGATTTTTCCAATCTTATTTAGATGATATTTACTGCAAAAGCTTAGCGATCGTAACCACAAACGTTAAACCGAGATTTGTCCGGAATATCAAGCTCCATCGTCGATGTCATCAAAAGTCGATAGGGTAATTCGAGAGCGAAACTGTAGGAAGGGTCAGCCACACTCCACGCAAAGGCGGAAGCGAGAACTGCAAGCAAGCGTGAGACTGAAACTCAGACCAGGGCGAGGACATCGCAGTAGAGGCAAGTCCACAGGCTGCGAAGGCTCAATAAGTAAATGAAGGAGGTCAAGGCGATGGCGAGCAATCGCTCCCAAACAACGGTTTTCCCTGTGCTCAAACAATCGAAAATCATACAAGTCGTGGGAAGGAAAGGGTCAACCCAACTAATATTAATCAACCTTCTTTCACAGCCGCAAAAGATCATCCACGATCGAACTAGTTCCCTTAATTCTTACTTCCTCCCTCCATCGGTAGTAATATTAATAATTGTAAAAATTCAAATATCTTGTCCGTCCCATAGTTTCACATAACTGATTAGTGGATGACCTCTTGTTGAACCGCATCTGCTGTTTCTAGTCTGGCAATTATTAACTACATATGTCACACTTCACTTTTATAATTAAATTCGTTTTTGACAATAACAAGTTGGCAAACGTTCAGTTTAGCAGCATTAGATGATAACTACTAGAAAACTAATCTTAAATCTTACAAAAGCTTCAAACTAGAAAACGAGCTTAGTTCTATTTTTTTATAGTACTACAAGCTTAAAATGGTCCTCGAGAGTCATCCGACTAAGTGGGTCGACCAAGTGGAGGACGATTTGCGTACCCTACGCAGAGTGCGGAACTGGAGACACACAGCAATGGACCGAGTGGAATTCAGACGGCTACTACACAGCAAATATTTTTGTAATATCGAGGTGCGTAGTTTCTGCCGGTGTATCCATTTTCGAACGTAATTTCAATTGATTACATTGTTTTCCAACAAGTAACACTCACCATGTACACCCTGATTGGCACTGGAAAGTATCAACAAACCCAATCCAGTGAATACTCAGAAGCAGTACCAAATTTATCACCCACCATCTAACTCGGTGAAATAGACGAGAGGTAAGGGATAGGCCTCACAATCAACGAATCGGTGTACGAATCCATGCCAATATTTTACTTATATATGATTCATCTATCGATCCGGTTCTAGCGATTGCTAGACCCACTTTTCAAGCTGCGGTGGCTAATTTGCTGTGTGGAAAGGATGTAATTTGTACATCATTTTTGCGACGCGACTGATGTGCAGCGAAAACGATGTGATAACACAAGATTTTTTTTGCTGTGTATGTACAGCAGAAGCCACCCAGGGCTTAGTCTGATCGGTAAGTATCTATCCGTGATGATACTACTGCACATCTCCGACTGTGATGGCAGCTCACCAAAATAGATCAAACCTCTAAAGAACCCTCGTGTGCATTTTTGAAAAGCAGCACACGATTCTTGAAGCCATCATCCTTTTACACGTTGCGTTTAGTGTCATCATCATGATGTGAGAAAACGAACTTCCTGCCAAATCATGGAATTTCAGGCAGATTTATCATGAACGCTAACTTTATTCTTCCGATGACACTTCCTCATGACATGGTTAACAATATCTGAGCACAACACACATACCTAATGGTTTTGGAATACCTATTAAAAATTGTTCGCGACTGTCGTAGCTGACCACGTTAAATTTTCAATTTTTTGGTGCAATGGTGCAAGATTTTTTTTTCCTTTGCTTGTCTGTAATCTGGAATAACTTTTCAGTCGTTGCAAGAGAAGCGATGAAATTTTCATCGTTAAAGGAGGACAAGCTTATGATCGCTAACAAAAAAAAATATGGTTGTGATCTTTGAGAGCGTCACAATAAATAATACCTTGTGTCCGGATTCTAACTGGACAATGCTTTATGTTGGAGTGCATGTCGTTTTTAAAATGTTTTAAAGTTTAATGTAACGACGTGCCTTTTAATTTGTTAAAGTATCCGCGATGAAGTATTATGGTTGCCGGGGCCCGTGGCGTAGTGGCTACACGTTTGCTTCATAGGCAGATGGTCATAGATTCGATCCCAGCCCCGGCACTTTCATCAGTTGCTCTTCCCCCTGAGAGCAGCTGACACTGACCCTCTTCTGAGCCCATGGCTCAAATGAACCCGGATACTTGGACATCGGCGAACGGCAACCCATAATGGACCCCCAATCGGACTGGAAACAGCCACACATCAACATTCTCGTGTTCATCATTCTACCATGATAGGGTACTACACTGCCTCCACTCGCATAACAGTCCCATTTGACTTTTCATCACTTTTGAGTTAACGTTATGAATTGTCATCATTTTTGATGTACTTCCAAAAACAACAATAAAAATTACGAATTTTTATGTCAATGTGTGAAAAAAATACCAAGTTATGAGCGTCCCATATCAAAAGTACCCGCATAACAGTCCCATCATGGATTTTTGTGTTACGTAACACAAAACTGAACAACTTTGTAGTGATCGTAATATTTTTTACAGTTATATATTCATGTGCAAAGCAATCTGTGAAAGTTTGGAGATGATCGAAATATTTTTCAAATTTTGGCGATTTTTCAAAGTTTTATATGGAAACAAGTTTTCAAACTTCAAATGCCGTTTTCTCAATTCCTACTTTTTGCAAATGGGACTGTTATGCGAGTGGGGGCAGTACAGATGTACTACAATTATAATAGAATACATTTAGGCGCTGTACAAAGTGTATGTACACTGCACAGCTTCCTATTGGAATCGCTCACGCGTTGCCCTAGTGGACAATAGAGCTGTAAATATTAGGTTAAGTGATTGAAGAATAAAAAAAGTATTATGGTTTCGCTTCAAGTATTCGCGTTCGCGAGTTCGGCCGCCTTGGGCCCGAAATCATAAAACTTGATAGGCCAGAACCACAACATGTGACGTCGATTATCGGATCCGCTCTGCTCCAGATCAACATCGAACATGGTCAATTGATGCCATTGATGCATTAATGCCTCTAGTGGGATCTGATCGATTACTGCGTACGTCTGCTCCAAGATCCACGAGATTGGCTTCGCTCCTCATTGCTTTAAGGACAAACGTCTTGAAATCCCGCTTCAACATTGCATAGAAACTTCAGACGCACAAATCTCAAGAAGTAAGCGTCAAACAACAATATATTTCGTTATTCTGTTCTTGCTCACTTGCAATTAGCTTAAAATAAAAAGCTCAGATGCACTGGTTTTGTTTACGAAGAGATTTGTGCCCTCGAAATCGTGAGTAGGTGCCAAATTCGGCCATTGTGGCGGCCATTTTGGGATTCTAACAAGTCTGTCCTTAAAGATCTTTGAGTACATAGATTCGTTCATCATCCTGATGGCGAGGGCGTTATCCTTCTCGCGTTTAGCACCTGCTCCCATATCCCTAAGATTGGTGTAGGGTAGAGGAACTGCTGTTCTTCTTTCTTTTTCTTATGCCCATCCATTAGGGTCCTGGGAGCGTCCTCCCTCTGGCCCAACCTAACCTGTAGAGCAGAGACTAAATCGTTCCC
>NW_026916933.1:0-1001 GCF_035046485.1 Aedes albopictus
GTCTCTGAAACTTTATTGAAATGCTCCCGAAGATCACATGAAAGCTCGTGAAGCTCTTAGCAGACTTTTGATACGACCTGAAATGCTCTAGAATGCCTTGAAACGCCATGAAATGCATTTAAACGTCAGTCGAGTCAAGTACAAGACACTGAAGACGACCTTACAGTTGAGGTCGAAATATGTATCTGTCAAAGGATGCAAATTCTTAGTGGAATTCAAAGGAACAGTACTTAACCCGATTTTCTTTTTATTTATTTAAACGTCTCTGACACTCCATTCGTGAAACCATCCTGAATCCTTAGAGGGTTTGTGGATCTTGGACCCCTATGGAATCACCTGAAACGCCTCTGAAACCACTCTGAAACCATCCGGAAGCAGAGTTTCCGATTGCTCATGTGTACATAAATGTGACAGCGAGCCTGCCACCAAATTGTCTCCTAGCTCTTCAAAATCGCAGTGTGCTGCGCTACTAGGAGGCTCACGAAAATCTGGTGGGCGCGAGCGTAGCGCATAGCTCTCGGGGAGCTCGTCTCTGCGCTGCGTGAGCTGTTGGTATCTAAGGTGAAAAACAACATCTTGGTAACGAAGAATCTCAACATCTATTTTCCGTACACAACACAAGTGTCTGGTTGGTCTATGCGATATGACTAGGCACTCTATATGCAAAGGTTAAGGTTTCAATTCTCGTTCGTTTAGGAAGTTTTTGTCGTGAAATTTTCTAATTTAATCAGCGCATGAGACGAATCTCATGAGACACATCTTGAGAAAAATGAGGCGCACAACTTTCAGTCTCAAAATGTACTGTGCTCCTGGGAGCTTGCTTGCAATGTGGCTCCTGTACATGGAACTACAGCACGTGTACATCAACTCTGTCCTGAAGTCCACCTCAAATCTTCTCAATCTCTTTTTTTTATAACCGTTCATTCTTGACATAATCACATAAAGTACAAGCGACGTTTTAGTGCATAACCATTTTTTTGTTTCCCACTGAAACAGCTTTA
>NW_026916933.1:1024-50294 GCF_035046485.1 Aedes albopictus
ACGTAAAGCCTGTATCCGCAATAATCGGGACACAAAAATACGGCAGCAACTCAGTATACTGAGTCAATAAAAATTGGCCAAAAAATTACTGAGAACTCTTTGATGTATGTCTATTATTTGTGCAAAATTTCATTAGAATCGATGCATTACTTTTGACTGTGGATGAGAAACAAACAGACGATGTTTTTAAGATTTTGTACAATCATCACCAATTTTCATTCGCACACTAGATGGTTCTTTTCCACTACAATTCAAAGTTCTGTGAGGATAATTATGAAACTTCGTGAGCAGTTATGATACTTATAGAGACACTTTCTTGCAAAATTTCATCAAATTTTATCAATTGGATTGAAAGTTACTGGTGTTGATAGGGGATAGTGTTAGTGAAAATGTTTCATGTTTTTTATGTGCGATGTTTGCCCATTCATAACTTTTGAATATGTCTGTCAATTTCCATGAAATTTTCACAGAAGGTAGTTGATTATGTGTATATTATGCCTGCAAAATTTGATGATTATTGGTGTAGTACTTTCAACAATACAATCGAAACAATAAGGGGTGCTCACTAATTGTTGTCTGAAGGGCTAAAATCACGGTCAGCCCCAATATATGTTTCGACTATAAAATTGTTGATAGTGCATCGATGTTTTTGAAATTTTGCCTATGTAATTAAAGTAGATTGAGAGGTTTGTGTTCAAAATTCCAGTCATTTTCTTAATCAAATTCAAAAGTTACAGCGCTGACAAGCTAAACCAGGGGCTGTACAAAATTCAATTGCTCGCGTTCTACTGTTTCATTTCTACAACAAAAGGTACTTCTCCGATTCACATGAAATTTTGCAGGTGAAATGAACACATCTTAAGATATTATCAGGCAAAATTTGAGCAATTTTAATGCATCTATTGCAGAGGTACAGACATAATTCTGTGTCCCGATTATTGCGGATACAGACTTTATTTATCACCCGCTATCCAGTGGTGTCATCGTGGTTACTCCAAGTTACTCACTGAGTAACCAGCTCTTCAGTTCAAAAAAAAAAAAATTTTTTTTCAGGATGCAAAATATAATAAAATACCAATTTTGGTTATTTTGGGTGCACACTGTTAACGCCCTGACCACATCAGTTTTAGTGAATATGGATTTTTAAACAATTCGACATTCTGGACCGCCCCCTCAGGAAGCGAAATATTATAAAATGCCAATTTTGGTTATTTTGGGTGCACACTGTTAACGCCCTGACCACATCAGTTTTAGTGAATATGGATTTTTAAACAATTCGACATTCTGGACCGCCCCCTCAGGAAGCGAAATATTATAAAATGCCAATTTTGTATATTTTGAGTGCACACTGTTAACGCCCTGACCACATCAGTTTTAGTGAATATGGATTTTTAAACAATTCGACATTCTGGACCGCCCCCTCAGGAAGCGAAATATTATAAAATGCCAATTTTGTATATTTTGAGTGCACACTGTTAACGCCCTGACCACATCAGTTTTAGTGAATATGGATTTTTAAACAATTCGACATTCTGGACCGCCCCCTCAGGAAGCGAAATATTATAAAATGCCAATTTTGGTTATTTTGGGTGCACACTGTTAACGCCCTGACCACATCAGTTTTAGTGAATATGGATTTTTAAACAATTCGACATTCTGGACCGCCCCCTCAGGAAGCGAAATATTATAAAATGCCAATTTTGGTTATTTTGGGTGCACACTGTTAACGCCCTGACCACATCAGTTTTAGTGAATATGGATTTTTAAACAATTCGACATTCTGGACCGCCCCCTCAGGAAGCGAAATATTATAAAATGCCAATTTTGGTTATTTTGAGTGCACACTGTTAACGCCCTGACCACATCAGTTTTAGTGAATATGGATTTTTAAACAATTTGACATTCTTGACCCCCCCCCCTCGGGCAGTGGTGTCATCGTGGTTACTCCAAGTTACTCACTGAGTAACCAGCTCTTCAGTTCAAAAAAAAAAAATTTTTTTTTCAGGATGCAAAATATAATAAAATACCAATTTTGGTTATTTTGGGTGCACACTGTTAACGCCCTGACCACATCAGTTTTAGTGAATATGGATTTTTAAACAATTCGACATTCTGGACCGCCCCCTCAGGAAGCGAAATATTATAAAATGCCAATTTTGTATATTTTGAGTGCACACTGTTAACGCCCTGACCACATCAGTTTTAGTGAATATGGATTTTTAAACAATTCGACATTCTGGACCGCCCCCTCAGGAAGCGAAATATTATAAAATGCCAATTTTGTATATTTTGAGTGCACACTGTTAACGCCCTGACCACATCAGTTTTAGTGAATATGGATTTTTAAACAATTCGACATTCTGGACCGCCCCCTCAGGAAGCGAAATATTATAAAATGCCAATTTTGGTTATTTTGGGTGCACACTGTTAACGCCCTGACCACATCAGTTTTAGTGAATATGGATTTTTAAACAATTCGACATTCTGGACCGCCCCCTCAGGAAGCGAAATATTATAAAATGCCAATTTTGTATATTTTGAGTGCACACTGTTAACGCCCTGACCACATCAGTTTTAGTGAATATGGATTTTTAAACAATTCGACATTCTGGACCGCCCCCTCAGGAAGCGAAATATTATAAAATGCCAATTTTGTATATTTTGAGTGCACACTGTTAACGCCCTGACCACATCAGTTTTAGTGAATATGGATTTTTAAACAATTCGACATTCTGGACCGCCCCCTCAGGAAGCGAAATATTATAAAATGCCAATTTTGGTTATTTTGGGTGCACACTGTTAACGCCCTGACCACATCAGTTTTAGTGAATATGGATTTTTAAACAATTCGACATTCTGGACCGCCCCCTCAGGAAGCGAAATATTATAAAATGCCAATTTTGGTTATTGGGTTTCTCATCAATGTTTAGACTACTGTGATAATTTGAGAATCCATTGAATCATCATTTCCCAGCGATGTTTCACACTAATCAAACTTATTTCGTTCACCTGTTGTGCATCTGACGCCCCTGGCATGAGCACAACCGAACTTGTGTATGCCAGCCGCTGCGAAGTCGTGTGCGAAATTCGACTGTGATGATAATGAATTTCGGCCGAGTCTAAATGGGTGCAAATGTCGCAATATTTTGGATGCACACTGTTAACGCCCTGACCACATCAGTTTTAGTGAATATGGATTTTTAAACAATTCGACATTCTGGACCGCCCCCTCAGGAAGCGAAATATTATAAAATGCCAATTTTGGTTATTTTGGGTGCACACTGTTAACGCCCTGACCACATCAGTTTTAGTGAATATGGATTTTTAAACAATTCGACATTCTGGACCGCCCCCCTCGGGCAGTGGTGTCATCGTGGTTACTCCAAGTTACTCACTGAGTAACCAGCTCTTCAGTTCAAAAAAAAAAAAATTTTTTTTCAGGATGCAAAATATAATAAAATACCAATTTTGGTTATTTTGGGTGCACACTGTTAACGCCCTGACCACATCAGTTTTAGTGAATATGGATTTTTAAACAATTCGACATTCTGGACCGCCCCCTCAGGAAGCGAAATATTATAAAATGCCAATTTTGGTTATTTTGGATGCACACTGTTAACGCCCTGACCACATCAGTTTTAGTGAATATGGATTTTTAAACAATTTGACATTCTTGACCCCCCCCCCCTCGGGCAGTGGTGTCATCGTGGTTACTCCAAGTTACTCACTGAGTAACCAGCTCTTCAGTTCAAAAAAAAAAAAATTTTTTTTCAGGATGCAAAATATAATAAAATACCAATTTTGGTTATTTTGGGTGCACACTGTTAACGCCCTGACCACATCAGTTTTAGTGAATATGGATTTTTAAACAATTCGACATTCTGGACCGCCCCCTCAGGAAGCGAAATATTATAAAATGCCAATTTTGGTTATTTTGGATGCACACTGTTAACGCCCTGACCACATCAGTTTTAGTGAATATGGATTTTTAAACAATTTGACATTCTTGACCCCCCCCCCCCCTCGGGCAGTGGTGTCATCGTGGTTACTCCAAGTTACTCACTGAGTAACCAGCTCTTCAGTTCAAAAAAAAAAAAAATTTTTTTTCAGGATGCAAAATATAATAAAATACCAATTTTGGTTATTTTGGGTGCACACTGTTAACGCCCTGACCACATCAGTTTTAGTGAATATGGATTTTTAAACAATTCGACATTCTGGACCGCCCCCTCAGGAAGCGAAATATTATAAAATGCCAATTTTGGTTATTTTGGGTGCACACTGTTAACGCCCTGACCACATCAGTTTTAGTGAATATGGATTTTTAAACAATTCGACATTCTGGACCGCCCCCTCAGGAAGCGAAATATTATAAAATGCCAATTTTGGTTATTTTGGATGCACACTGTTAACGCCCTGACCACATCAGTTTTAGTGAATATGGATTTTTAAACAATTCGACATTCTGGACCGCCCCCTCAGGAAGCGAAATATTATAAAATGCCAATTTTGTATATTTTGAGTGCACACTGTTAACGCCCTGACCACATCAGTTTTAGTGAATATGGATTTTTAAACAATTCGACATTCTGGACCGCCCCCTCAGGAAGCGAAATATTATAAAATGCCAATTTTGGTTATTTTGGGTGCACACTGTTAACGCCCTGACCACATCAGTTTTAGTGAATATGGATTTTTAAACAATTCGACATTCTGGACCGCCCCCCTCGGGCAGTGGTGTCATCGTGGTTACTCCAAGTTACTCACTGAGTAACCAGCTCTTCAGTTCAAAAAAAAAAAATTTTTTTTCAGGATGCAAAATATAATAAAATACCAATTTTGGTTATTTTGGGTGCACACTGTTAACGCCCTGACCACATCAGTTTTAGTGAATATGGATTTTTAAACAATTCGACATTCTGGACCGCCCCCTCAGGAAGCGAAATATTATAAAATGCCAATTTTGGTTATTTTGGGTGCACACTGTTAACGCCCTGACCACATCAGTTTTAGTGAATATGGATTTTTAAACAATTTGACATTCTTGACCCCCCCCCCCTCGGGCAGTGGTGTCATCGTGGTTACTCCAAGTTACTCACTGAGTAACCAGCTCTTCAGTTCAAAAAAAAAAAAATTTTTTTTCAGGATGCAAAATATAATAAAATACCAATTTTGGTTATTTTGGGTGCACACTGTTAACGCCCTGACCACATCAGTTTTAGTGAATATGGATTTTTAAACAATTCGACATTCTGGACCGCCCCCTCAGGAAGCGAAATATTATAAAATGCCAATTTTGGTTATTTTGGGTGCACACTGTTAACGCCCTGACCACATCAGTTTTAGTGAATATGGATTTTTAAACAATTCGACATTCTGGACCGCCCCCTCAGGAAGCGAAATATTATAAAATGCCAATTTTGTATATTTTGAGTGCACACTGTTAACGCCCTGACCACATCAGTTTTAGTGAATATGGATTTTTAAACAATTCGACATTCTGGACCGCCCCCTCAGGAAGCGAAATATTATAAAATGCCAATTTTGTATATTTTGAGTGCACACTGTTAACGCCCTGACCACATCAGTTTTAGTGAATATGGATTTTTAAACAATTCGACATTCTGGACCGCCCCCTCAGGAAGCAAAATATTATAAAATGCCAATTTTGGTTATTTTGAGTGCACACTGTTAACGCCCTGACCACATCAGTTTTAGTGAATATGGATTTTTAAACAATTCGACATTCTGGACCGCCCCCTCAGGAAGCGAAATATTATAAAATGCCAATTTTGGTTATTTTGGGTGCACACTGTTAACGCCCTGACCACATCAGTTTTAGTGAATATGGATTTTTAAACAATTCGACATTCTGGACCGCCCCCTCAGGAAGCGAAATATTATAAAATGCCAATTTTGGTTATTTTGGGTGCACACTGTTAACGCCCTGACCACATCAGTTTTAGTGAATATGGATTTTTAAACAATTCGACATTCTGGACCGCCCCCTCAGGAAGCGAAATATTATAAAATGCCAATTTTGGTTATTTTGGGTGCACACTGTTAACGCCCTGACCACATCAGTTTTAGTGAATATGGATTTTTAAACAATTCGACATTCTGGACCGCCCCCTCAGGAAGCGAAATATTATAAAATGCCAATTTTGGTTATTTTGAGTGCACACTGTTAACGCCCTGACCACATCAGTTTTAGTGAATATGGATTTTTAAACAATTCGACATTCTGGACCGCCCCCTCAGGAAGCGAAATATTATAAAATGCCAATTTTGGTTATTTTGGGTGCACACTGTTAACGCCCTGACCACATCAGTTTTAGTGAATATGGATTTTTAAACAATTTGACATTCTTGACCCCCCCCCCTCGGGCAGTGGTGTCATCGTGGTTACTCCAAGTTACTCACTGAGTAACCAGCTCTTCAGTTCAAAAAAAAAAAAATTTTTTTTCAGGATGCAAAATATAATAAAATACCAATTTTGGTTATTTTGGGTGCACACTGTTAACGCCCTGACCACATCAGTTTTAGTGAATATGGATTTTTAAACAATTCGACATTCTGGACCGCCCCCTCAGGAAGCGAAATATTATAAAATGCCAATTTTGGTTATTTTGGGTGCACACTGTTAACGCCCTGACCACATCAGTTTTAGTGAATATGGATTTTTAAACAATTCGACATTCTGGACCGCCCCCTCAGGAAGCGAAATATTATAAAATGCCAATTTTGGTTATTGGGTTTCTCATCAATGTTTAGACTACTGTGATAATTTGAGAATCCATTGAATCATCATTTCCCAGCGATGTTTCACACTAATCAAACTTATTTCGTTCACCTGTTGTGCATCTGACGCCCCTGGCATGAGCACAACCGAACTTGTGTATGCCAGCCGCTGCGAAGTCGTGTGCGAAATTCGACTGTGATGATAATGAATTTCGGCCGAGTCTAAATGGGTGCAAATGTCGCAATATTTTGGATGCACACTGTTAACGCCCTGACCACATCAGTTTTAGTGAATATGGATTTTTAAACAATTCGACATTCTGGACCGCCCCCTCAGGAAGCGAAATATTATAAAATGCCAATTTTGGTTATTTTGGGTGCACACTGTTAACGCCCTGACCACATCAGTTTTAGTGAATATGGATTTTTAAACAATTCGACATTCTGGACCGCCCCCCTCGGGCAGTGGTGTCATCGTGGTTACTCCAAGTTACTCACTGAGTAACCAGCTCTTCAGTTCAAAAAAAAAAATTTTTTTTCAGGATGCAAAATATAATAAAATACCAATTTTGGTTATTTTGGGTGCACACTGTTAACGCCCTGACCACATCAGTTTTAGTGAATATGGATTTTTAAACAATTCGACATTCTGGACCGCCCCCTCAGGAAGCGAAATATTATAAAATGCCAATTTTGGTTATTTTGGATGCACACTGTTAACGCCCTGACCACATCAGTTTTAGTGAATATGGATTTTTAAACAATTTGACATTCTTGACCCCCCCCCCCTCGGGCAGTGGTGTCATCGTGGTTACTCCAAGTTACTCACTGAGTAACCAGCTCTTCAGTTCAAAAAAAAAAAAATTTTTTTTCAGGATGCAAAATATAATAAAATACCAATTTTGGTTATTTTGGGTGCACACTGTTAACGCCCTGACCACATCAGTTTTAGTGAATATGGATTTTTAAACAATTCGACATTCTGGACCGCCCCCTCAGGAAGCGAAATATTATAAAATGCCAATTTTGTATATTTTGAGTGCACACTGTTAACGCCCTGACCACATCAGTTTTAGTGAATATGGATTTTTAAACAATTCGACATTCTGGACCGCCCCCTCAGGAAGCGAAATATTATAAAATGCCAATTTTGGTTATTTTGGGTGCACACTGTTAACGCCCTGACCACATCAGTTTTAGTGAATATGGATTTTTAAACAATTCGACATTCTGGACCGCCCCCTCAGGAAGCGAAATATTATAAAATGCCAATTTTGGTTATTTTGGATGCACACTGTTAACGCCCTGACCACATCAGTTTTAGTGAATATGGATTTTTAAACAATTCGACATTCTGGACCGCCCCCTCAGGAAGCGAAATATTATAAAATGCCAATTTTGGTTATTTTGGGTGCACACTGTTAACGCCCTGACCACATCAGTTTTAGTGAATATGGATTTTTAAACAATTTGACATTCTTGACCCCCCCCCCCCCTCGGGCAGTGGTGTCATCGTGGTTACTCCAAGTTACTCACTGAGTAACCAGCTCTTCAGTTCAAAAAAAAAAAAATTTTTTTTCAGGATGCAAAATATAATAAAATACCAATTTTGGTTATTTTGGGTGCACACTGTTAACGCCCTGACCACATCAGTTTTAGTGAATATGGATTTTTAAACAATTCGACATTCTGGACCGCCCCCTCAGGAAGCGAAATATTATAAAATGCCAATTTTGGTTATTTTGGGTGCACACTGTTAACGCCCTGACCACATCAGTTTTAGTGAATATGGATTTTTAAACAATTCGACATTCTGGACCGCCCCCTCAGGAAGCGAAATATTATAAAATGCCAATTTTGTATATTTTGAGTGCACACTGTTAACGCCCTGACCACATCAGTTTTAGTGAATATGGATTTTTAAACAATTCGACATTCTGGACCGCCCCCTCAGGAAGCGAAATATTATAAAATGCCAATTTTGTATATTTTGAGTGCACACTGTTAACGCCCTGACCACATCAGTTTTAGTGAATATGGATTTTTAAACAATTCGACATTCTGGACCGCCCCCTCAGGAAGCGAAATATTATAAAATGCCAATTTTGGTTATTTTGGGTGCACACTGTTAACGCCCTGACCACATCAGTTTTAGTGAATATGGATTTTTAAACAATTCGACATTCTGGACCGCCCCCTCAGGAAGCGAAATATTATAAAATGCCAATTTTGGTTATTTTGGGTGCACACTGTTAACGCCCTGACCACATCAGTTTTAGTGAATATGGATTTTTAAACAATTCGACATTCTGGACCGCCCCCCTCGGGCAGTGGTGTCATCGTGGTTACTCCAAGTTACTCACTGAGTAACCAGCTCTTCAGTTCAAAAAAAAAAAATTTTTTTTCAGGATGCAAAATATAATAAAATACCAATTTTGGTTATTTTGGGTGCACACTGTTAACGCCCTGACCACATCAGTTTTAGTGAATATGGATTTTTAAACAATTCGACATTCTGGACCGCCCCCTCAGGAAGCGAAATATTATAAAATGCCAATTTTGGTTATTTTGGGTGCACACTGTTAACGCCCTGACCACATCAGTTTTAGTGAATATGGATTTTTAAACAATTCGACATTCTGGACCGCCCCCTCAGGAAGCGAAATATTATAAAATGCCAATTTTGGTTATTTTGGGTGCACACTGTTAACGCCCTGACCACATCAGTTTTAGTGAATATGGATTTTTAAACAATTCGACATTCTGGACCGCCCCCTCAGGAAGCGAAATATTATAAAATGCCAATTTTGGTTATTTTGGGTGCACACTGTTAACGCCCTGACCACATCAGTTTTAGTGAATATGGATTTTTAAACAATTCGACATTCTGGACCGCCCCCCTCGGGCAGTGGTGTCATCGTGGTTACTCCAAGTTACTCACTGAGTAACCAGCTCTTCAGTTCAAAAAAAAAAAATTTTTTTTCAGGATGCAAAATATAATAAAATACCAATTTTGGTTATTTTGGGTGCACACTGTTAACGCCCTGACCACATCAGTTTTAGTGAATATGGATTTTTAAACAATTCGACATTCTGGACCGCCCCCTCAGGAAGCGAAATATTATAAAATGCCAATTTTGGTTATTTTGAGTGCACACTGTTAACGCCCTGACCACATCAGTTTTAGTGAATATGGATTTTTAAACAATTCGACATTCTGGACCGCCCCCTCAGGAAGCGAAATATTATAAAATGCCAATTTTGGTTATTTTGGGTGCACACTGTTAACGCCCTGACCACATCAGTTTTAGTGAATATGGATTTTTAAACAATTCGACATTCTGGACCGCCCCCTCAGGAAGCGAAATATTATAAAATGCCAATTTTGGTTATTTTGGGTGCACACTGTTAACGCCCTGACCACATCAGTTTTAGTGAATATGGATTTTTAAACAATTCGACATTCTGGACCGCCCCCTCAGGAAGCGAAATATTATAAAATGCCAATTTTGGTTATTTTGAGTGCACACTGTTAACGCCCTGACCACATCAGTTTTAGTGAATATGGATTTTTAAACAATTCGACATTCTGGACCGCCCCCTCAGGAAGCGAAATATTATAAAATGCCAATTTTGGTTATTTTGGGTGCACACTGTTAACGCCCTGACCACATCAGTTTTAGTGAATATGGATTTTTAAACAATTTGACATTCTTGACCCCCCCCCCCTCGGGCAGTGGTGTCATCGTGGTTACTCCAAGTTACTCACTGAGTAACCAGCTCTTCAGTTCAAAAAAAAAAAAATTTTTTTTCAGGATGCAAAATATAATAAAATACCAATTTTGGTTATTTTGGGTGCACACTGTTAACGCCCTGACCACATCAGTTTTAGTGAATATGGATTTTTAAACAATTCGACATTCTGGACCGCCCCCTCAGGAAGCGAAATATTATAAAATGCCAATTTTGGTTATTTTGGGTGCACACTGTTAACGCCCTGACCACATCAGTTTTAGTGAATATGGATTTTTAAACAATTCGACATTCTGGACCGCCCCCTCAGGAAGCGAAATATTATAAAATGCCAATTTTGTATATTTTGAGTGCACACTGTTAACGCCCTGACCACATCAGTTTTAGTGAATATGGATTTTTAAACAATTCGACATTCTGGACCGCCCCCTCAGGAAGCGAAATATTATAAAATGCCAATTTTGTATATTTTGAGTGCACACTGTTAACGCCCTGACCACATCAGTTTTAGTGAATATGGATTTTTAAACAATTCGACATTCTGGACCGCCCCCTCAGGAAGCGAAATATTATAAAATGCCAATTTTGGTTATTTTGGGTGCACACTGTTAACGCCCTGACCACATCAGTTTTAGTGAATATGGATTTTTAAACAATTCGACATTCTGGACCGCCCCCTCAGGAAGCGAAATATTATAAAATGCCAATTTTGGTTATTTTGGGTGCACACTGTTAACGCCCTGACCACATCAGTTTTAGTGAATATGGATTTTTAAACAATTCGACATTCTGGACCGCCCCCTCAGGAAGCGAAATATTATAAAATGCCAATTTTGGTTATTTTGGGTGCACACTGTTAACGCCCTGACCACATCAGTTTTAGTGAATATGGATTTTTAAACAATTCGACATTCTGGACCGCCCCCCTCGGGCAGTGGTGTCATCGTGGTTACTCCAAGTTACTCACTGAGTAACCAGCTCTTCAGTTCAAAAAAAAAAAATTTTTTTTCAGGATGCAAAATATAATAAAATACCAATTTTGGTTATTTTGGGTGCACACTGTTAACGCCCTGACCACATCAGTTTTAGTGAATATGGATTTTTAAACAATTCGACATTCTGGACCGCCCCCTCAGGAAGCGAAATATTATAAAATGCCAATTTTGGTTATTTTGGGTGCACACTGTTAACGCCCTGACCACATCAGTTTTAGTGAATATGGATTTTTAAACAATTTGACATTCTTGACCCCCCCCCCCCCTCGGGCAGTGGTGTCATCGTGGTTACTCCAAGTTACTCACTGAGTAACCAGCTCTTCAGTTCAAAAAAAAAAAAATTTTTTTTCAGGATGCAAAATATAATAAAATACCAATTTTGGTTATTTTGGGTGCACACTGTTAACGCCCTGACCACATCAGTTTTAGTGAATATGGATTTTTAAACAATTCGACATTCTGGACCGCCCCCTCAGGAAGCGAAATATTATAAAATGCCAATTTTGGTTATTTTGGGTGCACACTGTTAACGCCCTGACCACATCAGTTTTAGTGAATATGGATTTTTAAACAATTCGACATTCTGGACCGCCCCCTCAGGAAGCGAAATATTATAAAATGCCAATTTTGTATATTTTGAGTGCACACTGTTAACGCCCTGACCACATCAGTTTTAGTGAATATGGATTTTTAAACAATTCGACATTCTGGACCGCCCCCTCAGGAAGCGAAATATTATAAAATGCCAATTTTGTATATTTTGAGTGCACACTGTTAACGCCCTGACCACATCAGTTTTAGTGAATATGGATTTTTAAACAATTCGACATTCTGGACCGCCCCCTCAGGAAGCAAAATATTATAAAATGCCAATTTTGGTTATTTTGAGTGCACACTGTTAACGCCCTGACCACATCAGTTTTAGTGAATATGGATTTTTAAACAATTCGACATTCTGGACCGCCCCCTCAGGAAGCGAAATATTATAAAATGCCAATTTTGGTTATTTTGAGTGCACACTGTTAACGCCCTGACCACATCAGTTTTAGTGAATATGGATTTTTAAACAATTCGACATTCTGGACCGCCCCCTCAGGAAGCGAAATATTATAAAATGCCAATTTTGGTTATTTTGGGTGCACACTGTTAACGCCCTGACCACATCAGTTTTAGTGAATATGGATTTTTAAACAATTCGACATTCTGGACCGCCCCCTCAGGAAGCGAAATATTATAAAATGCCAATTTTGGTTATTTTGGGTGCACACTGTTAACGCCCTGACCACATCAGTTTTAGTGAATATGGATTTTTAAACAATTCGACATTCTGGACCGCCCCCTCAGGAAGCGAAATATTATAAAATGCCAATTTTGGTTATTTTGAGTGCACACTGTTAACGCCCTGACCACATCAGTTTTAGTGAATATGGATTTTTAAACAATTCGACATTCTGGACCGCCCCCTCAGGAAGCGAAATATTATAAAATGCCAATTTTGGTTATTTTGGGTGCACACTGTTAACGCCCTGACCACATCAGTTTTAGTGAATATGGATTTTTAAACAATTCGACATTCTGGACCGCCCCCTCAGGAAGCGAAATATTATAAAATGCCAATTTTGGTTATTTTGGGTGCACACTGTTAACGCCCTGACCACATCAGTTTTAGTGAATATGGATTTTTAAACAATTCGACATTCTGGACCGCCCCCTCAGGAAGCGAAATATTATAAAATGCCAATTTTGGTTATTTTGAGTGCACACTGTTAACGCCCTGACCACATCAGTTTTAGTGAATATGGATTTTTAAACAATTCGACATTCTGGACCGCCCCCTCAGGAAGCGAAATATTATAAAATGCCAATTTTGGTTATTTTGGGTGCACACTGTTAACGCCCTGACCACATCAGTTTTAGTGAATATGGATTTTTAAACAATTTGACATTCTTGACCCCCCCCCCTCGGGCAGTGGTGTCATCGTGGTTACTCCAAGTTACTCACTGAGTAACCAGCTCTTCAGTTCAAAAAAAAAAAAATTTTTTTTCAGGATGCAAAATATAATAAAATACCAATTTTGGTTATTTTGGGTGCACACTGTTAACGCCCTGACCACATCAGTTTTAGTGAATATGGATTTTTAAACAATTCGACATTCTGGACCGCCCCCTCAGGAAGCGAAATATTATAAAATGCCAATTTTGGTTATTTTGGGTGCACACTGTTAACGCCCTGACCACATCAGTTTTAGTGAATATGGATTTTTAAACAATTCGACATTCTGGACCGCCCCCTCAGGAAGCGAAATATTATAAAATGCCAATTTTGTATATTTTGAGTGCACACTGTTAACGCCCTGACCACATCAGTTTTAGTGAATATGGATTTTTAAACAATTCGACATTCTGGACCGCCCCCTCAGGAAGCGAAATATTATAAAATGCCAATTTTGTATATTTTGAGTGCACACTGTTAACGCCCTGACCACATCAGTTTTAGTGAATATGGATTTTTAAACAATTCGACATTCTGGACCGCCCCCTCAGGAAGCAAAATATTATAAAATGCCAATTTTGGTTATTTTGAGTGCACACTGTTAACGCCCTGACCACATCAGTTTTAGTGAATATGGATTTTTAAACAATTCGACATTCTGGACCGCCCCCTCAGGAAGCGAAATATTATAAAATGCCAATTTTGGTTATTTTGGGTGCACACTGTTAACGCCCTGACCACATCAGTTTTAGTGAATATGGATTTTTAAACAATTCGACATTCTGGACCGCCCCCTCAGGAAGCGAAATATTATAAAATGCCAATTTTGGTTATTTTGGGTGCACACTGTTAACGCCCTGACCACATCAGTTTTAGTGAATATGGATTTTTAAACAATTCGACATTCTGGACCGCCCCCTCAGGAAGCGAAATATTATAAAATGCCAATTTTGGTTATTTTGGGTGCACACTGTTAACGCCCTGACCACATCAGTTTTAGTGAATATGGATTTTTAAACAATTCGACATTCTGGACCGCCCCCTCAGGAAGCGAAATATTATAAAATGCCAATTTTGGTTATTTTGAGTGCACACTGTTAACGCCCTGACCACATCAGTTTTAGTGAATATGGATTTTTAAACAATTCGACATTCTGGACCGCCCCCTCAGGAAGCGAAATATTATAAAATGCCAATTTTGGTTATTTTGGGTGCACACTGTTAACGCCCTGACCACATCAGTTTTAGTGAATATGGATTTTTAAACAATTTGACATTCTTGACCCCCCCCCCTCGGGCAGTGGTGTCATCGTGGTTACTCCAAGTTACTCACTGAGTAACCAGCTCTTCAGTTCAAAAAAAAAAAAATTTTTTTTCAGGATGCAAAATATAATAAAATACCAATTTTGGTTATTTTGGGTGCACACTGTTAACGCCCTGACCACATCAGTTTTAGTGAATATGGATTTTTAAACAATTCGACATTCTGGACCGCCCCCTCAGGAAGCGAAATATTATAAAATGCCAATTTTGGTTATTTTGGGTGCACACTGTTAACGCCCTGACCACATCAGTTTTAGTGAATATGGATTTTTAAACAATTCGACATTCTGGACCGCCCCCTCAGGAAGCGAAATATTATAAAATGCCAATTTTGGTTATTGGGTTTCTCATCAATGTTTAGACTACTGTGATAATTTGAGAATCCATTGAATCATCATTTCCCAGCGATGTTTCACACTAATCAAACTTATTTCGTTCACCTGTTGTGCATCTGACGCCCCTGGCATGAGCACAACCGAACTTGTGTATGCCAGCCGCTGCGAAGTCGTGTGCGAAATTCGACTGTGATGATAATGAATTTCGGCCGAGTCTAAATGGGTGCAAATGTCGCAATATTTTGGATGCACACTGTTAACGCCCTGACCACATCAGTTTTAGTGAATATGGATTTTTAAACAATTCGACATTCTGGACCGCCCCCTCAGGAAGCGAAATATTATAAAATGCCAATTTTGGTTATTTTGGGTGCACACTGTTAACGCCCTGACCACATCAGTTTTAGTGAATATGGATTTTTAAACAATTCGACATTCTGGACCGCCCCCCTCGGGCAGTGGTGTCATCGTGGTTACTCCAAGTTACTCACTGAGTAACCAGCTCTTCAGTTCAAAAAAAAAATTTTTTTTTCAGGATGCAAAATATAATAAAATACCAATTTTGGTTATTTTGGGTGCACACTGTTAACGCCCTGACCACATCAGTTTTAGTGAATATGGATTTTTAAACAATTCGACATTCTGGACCGCCCCCTCAGGAAGCGAAATATTATAAAATGCCAATTTTGGTTATTTTGGATGCACACTGTTAACGCCCTGACCACATCAGTTTTAGTGAATATGGATTTTTAAACAATTTGACATTCTTGACCCCCCCCCCCTCGGGCAGTGGTGTCATCGTGGTTACTCCAAGTTACTCACTGAGTAACCAGCTCTTCAGTTCAAAAAAAAAAAAATTTTTTTTCAGGATGCAAAATATAATAAAATACCAATTTTGGTTATTTTGGGTGCACACTGTTAACGCCCTGACCACATCAGTTTTAGTGAATATGGATTTTTAAACAATTCGACATTCTGGACCGCCCCCTCAGGAAGCGAAATATTATAAAATGCCAATTTTGTATATTTTGAGTGCACACTGTTAACGCCCTGACCACATCAGTTTTAGTGAATATGGATTTTTAAACAATTCGACATTCTGGACCGCCCCCTCAGGAAGCGAAATATTATAAAATGCCAATTTTGGTTATTTTGGGTGCACACTGTTAACGCCCTGACCACATCAGTTTTAGTGAATATGGATTTTTAAACAATTCGACATTCTGGACCGCCCCCTCAGGAAGCGAAATATTATAAAATGCCAATTTTGGTTATTTTGGATGCACACTGTTAACGCCCTGACCACATCAGTTTTAGTGAATATGGATTTTTAAACAATTCGACATTCTGGACCGCCCCCTCAGGAAGCGAAATATTATAAAATGCCAATTTTGGTTATTTTGGGTGCACACTGTTAACGCCCTGACCACATCAGTTTTAGTGAATATGGATTTTTAAACAATTTGACATTCTTGACCCCCCCCCCCCTCGGGCAGTGGTGTCATCGTGGTTACTCCAAGTTACTCACTGAGTAACCAGCTCTTCAGTTCAAAAAAAAAAAAATTTTTTTTCAGGATGCAAAATATAATAAAATACCAATTTTGGTTATTTTGGGTGCACACTGTTAACGCCCTGACCACATCAGTTTTAGTGAATATGGATTTTTAAACAATTCGACATTCTGGACCGCCCCCTCAGGAAGCGAAATATTATAAAATGCCAATTTTGGTTATTTTGGGTGCACACTGTTAACGCCCTGACCACATCAGTTTTAGTGAATATGGATTTTTAAACAATTCGACATTCTGGACCGCCCCCTCAGGAAGCGAAATATTATAAAATGCCAATTTTGTATATTTTGAGTGCACACTGTTAACGCCCTGACCACATCAGTTTTAGTGAATATGGATTTTTAAACAATTCGACATTCTGGACCGCCCCCTCAGGAAGCGAAATATTATAAAATGCCAATTTTGTATATTTTGAGTGCACACTGTTAACGCCCTGACCACATCAGTTTTAGTGAATATGGATTTTTAAACAATTCGACATTCTGGACCGCCCCCTCAGGAAGCAAAATATTATAAAATGCCAATTTTGGTTATTTTGAGTGCACACTGTTAACGCCCTGACCACATCAGTTTTAGTGAATATGGATTTTTAAACAATTCGACATTCTGGACCGCCCCCTCAGGAAGCGAAATATTATAAAATGCCAATTTTGGTTATTTTGGGTGCACACTGTTAACGCCCTGACCACATCAGTTTTAGTGAATATGGATTTTTAAACAATTCGACATTCTGGACCGCCCCCTCAGGAAGCGAAATATTATAAAATGCCAATTTTGGTTATTTTGGGTGCACACTGTTAACGCCCTGACCACATCAGTTTTAGTGAATATGGATTTTTAAACAATTTGACATTCTTGACCCCCCCCCCCTCGGGCAGTGGTGTCATCGTGGTTACTCCAAGTTACTCACTGAGTAACCAGCTCTTCAGTTCAAAAAAAAAAAAATTTTTTTTCAGGATGCAAAATATAATAAAATACCAATTTTGGTTATTTTGGGTGCACACTGTTAACGCCCTGACCACATCAGTTTTAGTGAATATGGATTTTTAAACAATTCGACATTCTGGACCGCCCCCTCAGGAAGCGAAATATTATAAAATGCCAATTTTGGTTATTTTGGGTGCACACTGTTAACGCCCTGACCACATCAGTTTTAGTGAATATGGATTTTTAAACAATTCGACATTCTGGACCGCCCCCTCAGGAAGCGAAATATTATAAAATGCCAATTTTGTATATTTTGAGTGCACACTGTTAACGCCCTGACCACATCAGTTTTAGTGAATATGGATTTTTAAACAATTCGACATTCTGGACCGCCCCCTCAGGAAGCGAAATATTATAAAATGCCAATTTTGTATATTTTGAGTGCACACTGTTAACGCCCTGACCACATCAGTTTTAGTGAATATGGATTTTTAAACAATTCGACATTCTGGACCGCCCCCTCAGGAAGCGAAATATTATAAAATGCCAATTTTGGTTATTTTGGGTGCACACTGTTAACGCCCTGACCACATCAGTTTTAGTGAATATGGATTTTTAAACAATTCGACATTCTGGACCGCCCCCTCAGGAAGCGAAATATTATAAAATGCCAATTTTGGTTATTTTGGGTGCACACTGTTAACGCCCTGACCACATCAGTTTTAGTGAATATGGATTTTTAAACAATTCGACATTCTGGACCGCCCCCTCAGGAAGCGAAATATTATAAAATGCCAATTTTGGTTATTTTGGGTGCACACTGTTAACGCCCTGACCACATCAGTTTTAGTGAATATGGATTTTTAAACAATTCGACATTCTGGACCGCCCCCCTCGGGCAGTGGTGTCATCGTGGTTACTCCAAGTTACTCACTGAGTAACCAGCTCTTCAGTTCAAAAAAAAAAAATTTTTTTTCAGGATGCAAAATATAATAAAATACCAATTTTGGTTATTTTGGGTGCACACTGTTAACGCCCTGACCACATCAGTTTTAGTGAATATGGATTTTTAAACAATTCGACATTCTGGACCGCCCCCTCAGGAAGCGAAATATTATAAAATGCCAATTTTGGTTATTTTGGGTGCACACTGTTAACGCCCTGACCACATCAGTTTTAGTGAATATGGATTTTTAAACAATTTGACATTCTTGACCCCCCCCCCCTCGGGCAGTGGTGTCATCGTGGTTACTCCAAGTTACTCACTGAGTAACCAGCTCTTCAGTTCAAAAAAAAAAAAATTTTTTTTCAGGATGCAAAATATAATAAAATACCAATTTTGGTTATTTTGGGTGCACACTGTTAACGCCCTGACCACATCAGTTGTAGTGAATATGGATTTTTAAACAATTCGACATTCTGGACCGCCCCCTCAGGAAGCGAAATATTATAAAATGCCAATTTTGGTTATTTTGGGTGCACACTGTTAACGCCCTGACCACATCAGTTTTAGTGAATATGGATTTTTAAACAATTCGACATTCTGGACCGCCCCCTCAGGAAGCGAAATATTATAAAATGCCAATTTTGTATATTTTGAGTGCACACTGTTAACGCCCTGACCACATCAGTTTTAGTGAATATGGATTTTTAAACAATTCGACATTCTGGACCGCCCCCTCAGGAAGCGAAATATTATAAAATGCCAATTTTGTATATTTTGAGTGCACACTGTTAACGCCCTGACCACATCAGTTTTAGTGAATATGGATTTTTAAACAATTCGACATTCTGGACCGCCCCCTCAGGAAGCAAAATATTATAAAATGCCAATTTTGGTTATTTTGAGTGCACACTGTTAACGCCCTGACCACATCAGTTTTAGTGAATATGGATTTTTAAACAATTCGACATTCTGGACCGCCCCCTCAGGAAGCGAAATATTATAAAATGCCAATTTTGGTTATTTTGGGTGCACACTGTTAACGCCCTGACCACATCAGTTTTAGTGAATATGGATTTTTAAACAATTCGACATTCTGGACCGCCCCCTCAGGAAGCGAAATATTATAAAATGCCAATTTTGGTTATTTTGGGTGCACACTGTTAACGCCCTGACCACATCAGTTTTAGTGAATATGGATTTTTAAACAATTCGACATTCTGGACCGCCCCCTCAGGAAGCGAAATATTATAAAATGCCAATTTTGGTTATTTTGAGTGCACACTGTTAACGCCCTGACCACATCAGTTTTAGTGAATATGGATTTTTAAACAATTCGACATTCTGGACCGCCCCCTCAGGAAGCGAAATATTATAAAATGCCAATTTTGGTTATTTTGGGTGCACACTGTTAACGCCCTGACCACATCAGTTTTAGTGAATATGGATTTTTAAACAATTTGACATTCTTGACCCCCCCCCCTCGGGCAGTGGTGTCATCGTGGTTACTCCAAGTTACTCACTGAGTAACCAGCTCTTCAGTTCAAAAAAAAAAAAATTTTTTTTCAGGATGCAAAATATAATAAAATACCAATTTTGGTTATTTTGGGTGCACACTGTTAACGCCCTGACCACATCAGTTTTAGTGAATATGGATTTTTAAACAATTCGACATTCTGGACCGCCCCCTCAGGAAGCGAAATATTATAAAATGCCAATTTTGGTTATTTTGGGTGCACACTGTTAACGCCCTGACCACATCAGTTTTAGTGAATATGGATTTTTAAACAATTCGACATTCTGGACCGCCCCCTCAGGAAGCGAAATATTATAAAATGCCAATTTTGTATATTTTGAGTGCACACTGTTAACGCCCTGACCACATCAGTTTTAGTGAATATGGATTTTTAAACAATTCGACATTCTGGACCGCCCCCTCAGGAAGCGAAATATTATAAAATGCCAATTTTGTATATTTTGAGTGCACACTGTTAACGCCCTGACCACATCAGTTTTAGTGAATATGGATTTTTAAACAATTCGACATTCTGGACCGCCCCCTCAGGAAGCGAAATATTATAAAATGCCAATTTTGGTTATTTTGGGTGCACACTGTTAACGCCCTGACCACATCAGTTTTAGTGAATATGGATTTTTAAACAATTCGACATTCTGGACCGCCCCCTCAGGAAGCGAAATATTATAAAATGCCAATTTTGGTTATTTTGGGTGCACACTGTTAACGCCCTGACCACATCAGTTTTAGTGAATATGGATTTTTAAACAATTCGACATTCTGGACCGCCCCCTCAGGAAGCGAAATATTATAAAATGCCAATTTTGGTTATTTTGGGTGCACACTGTTAACGCCCTGACCACATCAGTTTTAGTGAATATGGATTTTTAAACAATTCGACATTCTGGACCGCCCCCCTCGGGCAGTGGTGTCATCGTGGTTACTCCAAGTTACTCACTGAGTAACCAGCTCTTCAGTTCAAAAAAAAAAAATTTTTTTTCAGGATGCAAAATATAATAAAATACCAATTTTGGTTATTTTGGGTGCACACTGTTAACGCCCTGACCACATCAGTTTTAGTGAATATGGATTTTTAAACAATTCGACATTCTGGACCGCCCCCTCAGGAAGCGAAATATTATAAAATGCCAATTTTGGTTATTTTGGGTGCACACTGTTAACGCCCTGACCACATCAGTTTTAGTGAATATGGATTTTTAAACAATTTGACATTCTTGACCCCCCCCCCCCCCTCGGGCAGTGGTGTCATCGTGGTTACTCCAAGTTACTCACTGAGTAACCAGCTCTTCAGTTCAAAAAAAAAAAAATTTTTTTTCAGGATGCAAAATATAATAAAATACCAATTTTGGTTATTTTGGGTGCACACTGTTAACGCCCTGACCACATCAGTTTTAGTGAATATGGATTTTTAAACAATTCGACATTCTGGACCGCCCCCTCAGGAAGCGAAATATTATAAAATGCCAATTTTGGTTATTTTGGGTGCACACTGTTAACGCCCTGACCACATCAGTTTTAGTGAATATGGATTTTTAAACAATTCGACATTCTGGACCGCCCCCTCAGGAAGCGAAATATTATAAAATGCCAATTTTGTATATTTTGAGTGCACACTGTTAACGCCCTGACCACATCAGTTTTAGTGAATATGGATTTTTAAACAATTCGACATTCTGGACCGCCCCCTCAGGAAGCGAAATATTATAAAATGCCAATTTTGTATATTTTGAGTGCACACTGTTAACGCCCTGACCACATCAGTTTTAGTGAATATGGATTTTTAAACAATTCGACATTCTGGACCGCCCCCTCAGGAAGCAAAATATTATAAAATGCCAATTTTGGTTATTTTGAGTGCACACTGTTAACGCCCTGACCACATCAGTTTTAGTGAATATGGATTTTTAAACAATTCGACATTCTGGACCGCCCCCTCAGGAAGCGAAATATTATAAAATGCCAATTTTGGTTATTTTGGGTGCACACTGTTAACGCCCTGACCACATCAGTTTTAGTGAATATGGATTTTTAAACAATTCGACATTCTGGACCGCCCCCTCAGGAAGCGAAATATTATAAAATGCCAATTTTGGTTATTTTGGGTGCACACTGTTAACGCCCTGACCACATCAGTTTTAGTGAATATGGATTTTTAAACAATTCGACATTCTGGACCGCCCCCTCAGGAAGCGAAATATTATAAAATGCCAATTTTGGTTATTTTGAGTGCACACTGTTAACGCCCTGACCACATCAGTTTTAGTGAATATGGATTTTTAAACAATTCGACATTCTGGACCGCCCCCTCAGGAAGCGAAATATTATAAAATGCCAATTTTGGTTATTTTGGGTGCACACTGTTAACGCCCTGACCACATCAGTTTTAGTGAATATGGATTTTTAAACAATTCGACATTCTGGACCGCCCCCTCAGGAAGCGAAATATTATAAAATGCCAATTTTGGTTATTTTGGGTGCACACTGTTAACGCCCTGACCACATCAGTTTTAGTGAATATGGATTTTTAAACAATTCGACATTCTGGACCGCCCCCTCAGGAAGCGAAATATTATAAAATGCCAATTTTGGTTATTTTGGGTGCACACTGTTAACGCCCTGACCACATCAGTTTTAGTGAATATGGATTTTTAAACAATTTGACATTCTTGACCCCCCCCCCTCGGGCAGTGGTGTCATCGTGGTTACTCCAAGTTACTCACTGAGTAACCAGCTCTTCAGTTCAAAAAAAAAAAATTTTTTTTTCAGGATGCAAAATATAATAAAATACCAATTTTGGTTATTTTGGGTGCACACTGTTAACGCCCTGACCACATCAGTTTTAGTGAATATGGATTTTTAAACAATTCGACATTCTGGACCGCCCCCTCAGGAAGCGAAATATTATAAAATGCCAATTTTGGTTATTTTGGGTGCACACTGTTAACGCCCTGACCACATCAGTTTTAGTGAATATGGATTTTTAAACAATTCGACATTCTGGACCGCCCCCTCAGGAAGCGAAATATTATAAAATGCCAATTTTGTATATTTTGAGTGCACACTGTTAACGCCCTGACCACATCAGTTTTAGTGAATATGGATTTTTAAACAATTCGACATTCTGGACCGCCCCCTCAGGAAGCGAAATATTATAAAATGCCAATTTTGTATATTTTGAGTGCACACTGTTAACGCCCTGACCACATCAGTTTTAGTGAATATGGATTTTTAAACAATTCGACATTCTGGACCGCCCCCTCAGGAAGCGAAATATTATAAAATGCCAATTTTGGTTATTTTGGGTGCACACTGTTAACGCCCTGACCACATCAGTTTTAGTGAATATGGATTTTTAAACAATTCGACATTCTGGACCGCCCCCTCAGGAAGCGAAATATTATAAAATGCCAATTTTGGTTATTTTGGGTGCACACTGTTAACGCCCTGACCACATCAGTTTTAGTGAATATGGATTTTTAAACAATTCGACATTCTGGACCGCCCCCTCAGGAAGCGAAATATTATAAAATGCCAATTTTGGTTATTTTGGGTGCACACTGTTAACGCCCTGACCACATCAGTTTTAGTGAATATGGATTTTTAAACAATTCGACATTCTGGACCGCCCCCTCAGGAAGCGAAATATTATAAAATGCCAATTTTGGTTATTTTGGGTGCACACTGTTAACGCCCTGACCACATCAGTTTTAGTGAATATGGATTTTTAAACAATTCGACATTCTGGACCGCCCCCTCAGGAAGCGAAATATTATAAAATGCCAATTTTGGTTATTTTGGGTGCACACTGTTAACGCCCTGACCACATCAGTTTTAGTGAATATGGATTTTTAAACAATTTGACATTCTTGACCCCCCCCCCCTCGGGCAGTGGTGTCATCGTGGTTACTCCAAGTTACTCACTGAGTAACCAGCTCTTCAGTTCAAAAAAAAAAAAATTTTTTTTCAGGATGCAAAATATAATAAAATACCAATTTTGGTTATTTTGGGTGCACACTGTTAACGCCCTGACCACATCAGTTTTAGTGAATATGGATTTTTAAACAATTCGACATTCTGGACCGCCCCCTCAGGAAGCGAAATATTATAAAATGCCAATTTTGGTTATTTTGGGTGCACACTGTTAACGCCCTGACCACATCAGTTTTAGTGAATATGGATTTTTAAACAATTCGACATTCTGGACCGCCCCCTCAGGAAGCGAAATATTATAAAATGCCAATTTTGTATATTTTGAGTGCACACTGTTAACGCCCTGACCACATCAGTTTTAGTGAATATGGATTTTTAAACAATTCGACATTCTGGACCGCCCCCTCAGGAAGCGAAATATTATAAAATGCCAATTTTGTATATTTTGAGTGCACACTGTTAACGCCCTGACCACATCAGTTTTAGTGAATATGGATTTTTAAACAATTCGACATTCTGGACCGCCCCCTCAGGAAGCGAAATATTATAAAATGCCAATTTTGGTTATTTTGGGTGCACACTGTTAACGCCCTGACCACATCAGTTTTAGTGAATATGGATTTTTAAACAATTCGACATTCTGGACCGCCCCCTCAGGAAGCGAAATATTATAAAATGCCAATTTTGGTTATTTTGGGTGCACACTGTTAACGCCCTGACCACATCAGTTTTAGTGAATATGGATTTTTAAACAATTCGACATTCTGGACCGCCCCCTCAGGAAGCGAAATATTATAAAATGCCAATTTTGGTTATTTTGGGTGCACACTGTTAACGCCCTGACCACATCAGTTTTAGTGAATATGGATTTTTAAACAATTCGACATTCTGGACCGCCCCCCTCGGGCAGTGGTGTCATCGTGGTTACTCCAAGTTACTCACTGAGTAACCAGCTCTTCAGTTCAAAAAAAAAAATTTTTTTTTCAGGATGCAAAATATAATAAAATACCAATTTTGGTTATTTTGGGTGCACACTGTTAACGCCCTGACCACATCAGTTTTAGTGAATATGGATTTTTAAACAATTCGACATTCTGGACCGCCCCCTCAGGAAGCGAAATATTATAAAATGCCAATTTTGGTTATTTTGGGTGCACACTGTTAACGCCCTGACCACATCAGTTTTAGTGAATATGGATTTTTAAACAATTTGACATTCTTGACCCCCCCCCCCCTCGGGCAGTGGTGTCATCGTGGTTACTCCAAGTTACTCACTGAGTAACCAGCTCTTCAGTTCAAAAAAAAAAAAATTTTTTTTCAGGATGCAAAATATAATAAAATACCAATTTTGGTTATTTTGGGTGCACACTGTTAACGCCCTGACCACATCAGTTTTAGTGAATATGGATTTTTAAACAATTCGACATTCTGGACCGCCCCCTCAGGAAGCGAAATATTATAAAATGCCAATTTTGGTTATTTTGGGTGCACACTGTTAACGCCCTGACCACATCAGTTTTAGTGAATATGGATTTTTAAACAATTCGACATTCTGGACCGCCCCCTCAGGAAGCGAAATATTATAAAATGCCAATTTTGTATATTTTGAGTGCACACTGTTAACGCCCTGACCACATCAGTTTTAGTGAATATGGATTTTTAAACAATTCGACATTCTGGACCGCCCCCTCAGGAAGCGAAATATTATAAAATGCCAATTTTGTATATTTTGAGTGCACACTGTTAACGCCCTGACCACATCAGTTTTAGTGAATATGGATTTTTAAACAATTCGACATTCTGGACCGCCCCCTCAGGAAGCAAAATATTATAAAATGCCAATTTTGGTTATTTTGAGTGCACACTGTTAACGCCCTGACCACATCAGTTTTAGTGAATATGGATTTTTAAACAATTCGACATTCTGGACCGCCCCCTCAGGAAGCGAAATATTATAAAATGCCAATTTTGGTTATTTTGGGTGCACACTGTTAACGCCCTGACCACATCAGTTTTAGTGAATATGGATTTTTAAACAATTCGACATTCTGGACCGCCCCCTCAGGAAGCGAAATATTATAAAATGCCAATTTTGGTTATTTTGGGTGCACACTGTTAACGCCCTGACCACATCAGTTTTAGTGAATATGGATTTTTAAACAATTCGACATTCTGGACCGCCCCCTCAGGAAGCGAAATATTATAAAATGCCAATTTTGGTTATTTTGAGTGCACACTGTTAACGCCCTGACCACATCAGTTTTAGTGAATATGGATTTTTAAACAATTCGACATTCTGGACCGCCCCCTCAGGAAGCGAAATATTATAAAATGCCAATTTTGGTTATTTTGGGTGCACACTGTTAACGCCCTGACCACATCAGTTTTAGTGAATATGGATTTTTAAACAATTCGACATTCTGGACCGCCCCCTCAGGAAGCGAAATATTATAAAATGCCAATTTTGGTTATTTTGGGTGCACACTGTTAACGCCCTGACCACATCAGTTTTAGTGAATATGGATTTTTAAACAATTTGACATTCTTGACCCCCCCCCCTCGGGCAGTGGTGTCATCGTGGTTACTCCAAGTTACTCACTGAGTAACCAGCTCTTCAGTTCAAAAAAAAAAAAATTTTTTTTCAGGATGCAAAATATAATAAAATACCAATTTTGGTTATTTTGGGTGCACACTGTTAACGCCCTGACCACATCAGTTTTAGTGAATATGGATTTTTAAACAATTCGACATTCTGGACCGCCCCCTCAGGAAGCGAAATATTATAAAATGCCAATTTTGGTTATTTTGGGTGCACACTGTTAACGCCCTGACCACATCAGTTTTAGTGAATATGGATTTTTAAACAATTCGACATTCTGGACCGCCCCCTCAGGAAGCGAAATATTATAAAATGCCAATTTTGTATATTTTGAGTGCACACTGTTAACGCCCTGACCACATCAGTTTTAGTGAATATGGATTTTTAAACAATTCGACATTCTGGACCGCCCCCTCAGGAAGCGAAATATTATAAAATGCCAATTTTGTATATTTTGAGTGCACACTGTTAACGCCCTGACCACATCAGTTTTAGTGAATATGGATTTTTAAACAATTCGACATTCTGGACCGCCCCCTCAGGAAGCGAAATATTATAAAATGCCAATTTTGGTTATTTTGGGTGCACACTGTTAACGCCCTGACCACATCAGTTTTAGTGAATATGGATTTTTAAACAATTCGACATTCTGGACCGCCCCCTCAGGAAGCGAAATATTATAAAATGCCAATTTTGGTTATTTTGGGTGCACACTGTTAACGCCCTGACCACATCAGTTTTAGTGAATATGGATTTTTAAACAATTCGACATTCTGGACCGCCCCCTCAGGAAGCGAAATATTATAAAATGCCAATTTTGGTTATTTTGGGTGCACACTGTTAACGCCCTGACCACATCAGTTTTAGTGAATATGGATTTTTAAACAATTCGACATTCTGGACCGCCCCCCTCGGGCAGTGGTGTCATCGTGGTTACTCCAAGTTACTCACTGAGTAACCAGCTCTTCAGTTCAAAAAAAAAAAATTTTTTTTCAGGATGCAAAATATAATAAAATACCAATTTTGGTTATTTTGGGTGCACACTGTTAACGCCCTGACCACATCAGTTTTAGTGAATATGGATTTTTAAACAATTCGACATTCTGGACCGCCCCCTCAGGAAGCGAAATATTATAAAATGCCAATTTTGGTTATTTTGGGTGCACACTGTTAACGCCCTGACCACATCAGTTTTAGTGAATATGGATTTTTAAACAATTTGACATTCTTGACCCCCCCCCCCCCCTCGGGCAGTGGTGTCATCGTGGTTACTCCAAGTTACTCACTGAGTAACCAGCTCTTCAGTTCAAAAAAAAAAAAATTTTTTTTCAGGATGCAAAATATAATAAAATACCAATTTTGGTTATTTTGGGTGCACACTGTTAACGCCCTGACCACATCAGTTTTAGTGAATATGGATTTTTAAACAATTCGACATTCTGGACCGCCCCCTCAGGAAGCGAAATATTATAAAATGCCAATTTTGGTTATTTTGGGTGCACACTGTTAACGCCCTGACCACATCAGTTTTAGTGAATATGGATTTTTAAACAATTCGACATTCTGGACCGCCCCCTCAGGAAGCGAAATATTATAAAATGCCAATTTTGTATATTTTGAGTGCACACTGTTAACGCCCTGACCACATCAGTTTTAGTGAATATGGATTTTTAAACAATTCGACATTCTGGACCGCCCCCTCAGGAAGCGAAATATTATAAAATGCCAATTTTGTATATTTTGAGTGCACACTGTTAACGCCCTGACCACATCAGTTTTAGTGAATATGGATTTTTAAACAATTCGACATTCTGGACCGCCCCCTCAGGAAGCAAAATATTATAAAATGCCAATTTTGGTTATTTTGAGTGCACACTGTTAACGCCCTGACCACATCAGTTTTAGTGAATATGGATTTTTAAACAATTCGACATTCTGGACCGCCCCCTCAGGAAGCGAAATATTATAAAATGCCAATTTTGGTTATTTTGGGTGCACACTGTTAACGCCCTGACCACATCAGTTTTAGTGAATATGGATTTTTAAACAATTCGACATTCTGGACCGCCCCCTCAGGAAGCGAAATATTATAAAATGCCAATTTTGGTTATTTTGAGTGCACACTGTTAACGCCCTGACCACATCAGTTTTAGTGAATATGGATTTTTAAACAATTCGACATTCTGGACCGCCCCCTCAGGAAGCGAAATATTATAAAATGCCAATTTTGGTTATTTTGGGTGCACACTGTTAACGCCCTGACCACATCAGTTTTAGTGAATATGGATTTTTAAACAATTCGACATTCTGGACCGCCCCCTCAGGAAGCGAAATATTATAAAATGCCAATTTTGGTTATTTTGGGTGCACACTGTTAACGCCCTGACCACATCAGTTTTAGTGAATATGGATTTTTAAACAATTTGACATTCTTGACCCCCCCCCCTCGGGCAGTGGTGTCATCGTGGTTACTCCAAGTTACTCACTGAGTAACCAGCTCTTCAGTTCAAAAAAAAAAAATTTTTTTTTCAGGATGCAAAATATAATAAAATACCAATTTTGGTTATTTTGGGTGCACACTGTTAACGCCCTGACCACATCAGTTTTAGTGAATATGGATTTTTAAACAATTCGACATTCTGGACCGCCCCCTCAGGAAGCGAAATATTATAAAATGCCAATTTTGGTTATTTTGGGTGCACACTGTTAACGCCCTGACCACATCAGTTTTAGTGAATATGGATTTTTAAACAATTCGACATTCTGGACCGCCCCCTCAGGAAGCGAAATATTATAAAATGCCAATTTTGTATATTTTGAGTGCACACTGTTAACGCCCTGACCACATCAGTTTTAGTGAATATGGATTTTTAAACAATTCGACATTCTGGACCGCCCCCTCAGGAAGCGAAATATTATAAAATGCCAATTTTGTATATTTTGAGTGCACACTGTTAACGCCCTGACCACATCAGTTTTAGTGAATATGGATTTTTAAACAATTCGACATTCTGGACCGCCCCCTCAGGAAGCGAAATATTATAAAATGCCAATTTTGGTTATTTTGGGTGCACACTGTTAACGCCCTGACCACATCAGTTTTAGTGAATATGGATTTTTAAACAATTCGACATTCTGGACCGCCCCCTCAGGAAGCGAAATATTATAAAATGCCAATTTTGGTTATTTTGGGTGCACACTGTTAACGCCCTGACCACATCAGTTTTAGTGAATATGGATTTTTAAACAATTCGACATTCTGGACCGCCCCCTCAGGAAGCGAAATATTATAAAATGCCAATTTTGGTTATTTTGGGTGCACACTGTTAACGCCCTGACCACATCAGTTTTAGTGAATATGGATTTTTAAACAATTCGACATTCTGGACCGCCCCCTCAGGAAGCGAAATATTATAAAATGCCAATTTTGGTTATTTTGGGTGCACACTGTTAACGCCCTGACCACATCAGTTTTAGTGAATATGGATTTTTAAACAATTCGACATTCTGGACCGCCCCCTCAGGAAGCGAAATATTATAAAATGCCAATTTTGGTTATTTTGGGTGCACACTGTTAACGCCCTGACCACATCAGTTTTAGTGAATATGGATTTTTAAACAATTCGACATTCTGGACCGCCCCCCTCGGGCAGTGGTGTCATCGTGGTTACTCCAAGTTACTCACTGAGTAACCAGCTCTTCAGTTCAAAAAAAAAAAATTTTTTTTCAGGATGCAAAATATAATAAAATACCAATTTTGGTTATTTTGGGTGCACACTGTTAACGCCCTGACCACATCAGTTTTAGTGAATATGGATTTTTAAACAATTCGACATTCTGGACCGCCCCCTCAGGAAGCGAAATATTATAAAATGCCAATTTTGGTTATTTTGGGTGCACACTGTTAACGCCCTGACCACATCAGTTTTAGTGAATATGGATTTTTAAACAATTTGACATTCTTGACCCCCCCCCCCCCCTCGGGCAGTGGTGTCATCGTGGTTACTCCAAGTTACTCACTGAGTAACCAGCTCTTCAGTTCAAAAAAAAAAAAATTTTTTTTCAGGATGCAAAATATAATAAAATACCAATTTTGGTTATTTTGGGTGCACACTGTTAACGCCCTGACCACATCAGTTTTAGTGAATATGGATTTTTAAACAATTCGACATTCTGGACCGCCCCCTCAGGAAGCGAAATATTATAAAATGCCAATTTTGGTTATTTTGGGTGCACACTGTTAACGCCCTGACCACATCAGTTTTAGTGAATATGGATTTTTAAACAATTCGACATTCTGGACCGCCCCCTCAGGAAGCGAAATATTATAAAATGCCAATTTTGTATATTTTGAGTGCACACTGTTAACGCCCTGACCACATCAGTTTTAGTGAATATGGATTTTTAAACAATTCGACATTCTGGACCGCCCCCTCAGGAAGCGAAATATTATAAAATGCCAATTTTGTATATTTTGAGTGCACACTGTTAACGCCCTGACCACATCAGTTTTAGTGAATATGGATTTTTAAACAATTCGACATTCTGGACCGCCCCCTCAGGAAGCAAAATATTATAAAATGCCAATTTTGGTTATTTTGAGTGCACACTGTTAACGCCCTGACCACATCAGTTTTAGTGAATATGGATTTTTAAACAATTCGACATTCTGGACCGCCCCCTCAGGAAGCGAAATATTATAAAATGCCAATTTTGGTTATTTTGGGTGCACACTGTTAACGCCCTGACCACATCAGTTTTAGTGAATATGGATTTTTAAACAATTCGACATTCTGGACCGCCCCCTCAGGAAGCGAAATATTATAAAATGCCAATTTTGGTTATTTTGAGTGCACACTGTTAACGCCCTGACCACATCAGTTTTAGTGAATATGGATTTTTAAACAATTCGACATTCTGGACCGCCCCCTCAGGAAGCGAAATATTATAAAATGCCAATTTTGGTTATTTTGGGTGCACACTGTTAACGCCCTGACCACATCAGTTTTAGTGAATATGGATTTTTAAACAATTCGACATTCTGGACCGCCCCCTCAGGAAGCGAAATATTATAAAATGCCAATTTTGGTTATTTTGGGTGCACACTGTTAACGCCCTGACCACATCAGTTTTAGTGAATATGGATTTTTAAACAATTTGACATTCTTGACCCCCCCCCCTCGGGCAGTGGTGTCATCGTGGTTACTCCAAGTTACTCACTGAGTAACCAGCTCTTCAGTTCAAAAAAAAAAAATTTTTTTTTCAGGATGCAAAATATAATAAAATACCAATTTTGGTTATTTTGGGTGCACACTGTTAACGCCCTGACCACATCAGTTTTAGTGAATATGGATTTTTAAACAATTCGACATTCTGGACCGCCCCCTCAGGAAGCGAAATATTATAAAATGCCAATTTTGGTTATTTTGGGTGCACACTGTTAACGCCCTGACCACATCAGTTTTAGTGAATATGGATTTTTAAACAATTCGACATTCTGGACCGCCCCCTCAGGAAGCGAAATATTATAAAATGCCAATTTTGTATATTTTGAGTGCACACTGTTAACGCCCTGACCACATCAGTTTTAGTGAATATGGATTTTTAAACAATTCGACATTCTGGACCGCCCCCTCAGGAAGCGAAATATTATAAAATGCCAATTTTGTATATTTTGAGTGCACACTGTTAACGCCCTGACCACATCAGTTTTAGTGAATATGGATTTTTAAACAATTCGACATTCTGGACCGCCCCCTCAGGAAGCGAAATATTATAAAATGCCAATTTTGGTTATTTTGGGTGCACACTGTTAACGCCCTGACCACATCAGTTTTAGTGAATATGGATTTTTAAACAATTCGACATTCTGGACCGCCCCCTCAGGAAGCGAAATATTATAAAATGCCAATTTTGGTTATTTTGGGTGCACACTGTTAACGCCCTGACCACATCAGTTTTAGTGAATATGGATTTTTAAACAATTCGACATTCTGGACCGCCCCCTCAGGAAGCGAAATATTATAAAATGCCAATTTTGGTTATTTTGGGTGCACACTGTTAACGCCCTGACCACATCAGTTTTAGTGAATATGGATTTTTAAACAATTCGACATTCTGGACCGCCCCCTCAGGAAGCGAAATATTATAAAATGCCAATTTTGGTTATTTTGGGTGCACACTGTTAACGCCCTGACCACATCAGTTTTAGTGAATATGGATTTTTAAACAATTCGACATTCTGGACCGCCCCCTCAGGAAGCGAAATATTATAAAATGCCAATTTTGGTTATTTTGGGTGCACACTGTTAACGCCCTGACCACATTAACGCTAAGGAGTTTTATTTTAAAGCCAAAAACGCTTTATTTCAAAATTCCCAAAGAAATGGGTTATGTTATTATTACCACCAGCTGGGTGCACATCTTCAAAAATTTTCAGATCACTTCACTTCACTGAACTGAACTGAAACATTAGTATATTATATATAGTAAATTCACACCCTGTGTACTCCTCATGCATGTCCATGTTACGTTTGCGATACTGTCGTTGGATTGAAAATGTTTAACTTTTTCTTATAACTTGTATACGGTTGATTTCTTGTGCATACATTTGGGCGTTTAAAATTTGTTTTCTTGGCAATAATTTCCAATCAGAAAAATGTGTGTACATTTGCATTGTTCCAATTTATACATGTCCTTGACAAATAAAAAACCAGTTGGAAACTTTAGCACACAGTTTTTGTTCCCTGATTCTTTATTTTTATGTATTCACTAGCTGACCCGGCAAACCTTGTATTGCCCATTTCAATTGTGGCTACGACACTTGGTTTAATCGAGATGATTTTAAATTTCTCTCTTCTTATAAAGCTTATAAGAATTTCACAGTTTTTCTAATGTTTTTTGTTTATTTTCATAACACAGTCACCCTGCGAACAAATTTATCATTAGTTTTGATAATTTTTTCTTTCGTTTACTAGTTATATGTCTACTCATATACATTGGAAGGCCGGCTAAAGAGGCACGTTATCTTCCATTTGGGGCATTTGTTCCCATGTGTTTCATGATTCCATATGCTTGACTAAGAAAGGAAGGTCCACTATTTCGTAACAGTGTAATTCGAATGCACAGCCTATTTTTAAAAGAAGGAAAAATCTCATATGAACTATGCAGTTTGGTTGCTAGTAAAACCTTTATCAGTGTAATTACGGAAAAAATCTACCATAGAGTTAACAGTTCAACTGCCATAAGCTACACAACAATGCCACTCGAAAGAAAAACCTTTGATTAACCCGTTTTGGTCATAGTTAGAAATTTAATTTCAGAAAATCGCCGTGACTTCATTTTTCAACCGATATTTACAAAATTTGGAATGAAGACCGCGCTACATCCCTAGTTGCATGGAAAAATATCAAAATGGTTTTTTGGTTCTTGGGGTTTGAGTTATTGAAGGGGGGTCAAATAGGGTCAAAAATGGACCAACTTTCTTTTAATCACTGATTATTTGTGAGAAACACATGGAAAAAGATTGCAAATGTGTTCAATTATCGTTTTATTATTGCAAATGCATTGTTTGAGTAAATTGGGATTACCTGGTTCTGGTTTCGGATGTTCTGGGTCACGTTTGGGGTGCCTTCAGGAGACACATTTCGCAAGTTCCTGACACCTGACATTTTGCATAGCAATTCTAAAAAACACATTTGTCATGTCCCATTCTACATAGTGTTGCAAATCAAGTATTTGGGAGGAATATTCAGAAATTTTTGGACATATTGACCACCATCCCGGATGTTTCGGGAACCTGGGGCTACCCGGAAATAGTGGCCTTTTCCCGAACAATTACGAAACCTGGCTTGCGACACATCCAACATCATGATTTTGCAAATCAAGAGTGTTGGAGGTGAATTCGGAGGTTTTTGGACAATGTGACCATCAGAGGGAACACCGTCAAGCTCGGTATGGAGGGTTTCCGCGATGGTCAATCGGAGACAGCTGCCGGAATTCCAGGGGTTTTGTACCTTTCGTCGCCTGCAATCACTTATTATAACCATAATAAATATGAATATGGTATGGAATTCGGAAATTCCCATAAAAAGTCCAAGAACAATTATTTTCTCTTCGACATTATTTTATTTAAATTTGATCGGAAAACTTATTTGTGAATTCTTTTAGAAGTTTATTCAAAATTCTCGAAATCATTTTTGGTTTTTATTTTATGTTATTTCAACTTAAAGCTAATTCTACGCTTAAATATTTTTTTGGGAAATTTATTTGGCAATTTTTATAGAAATTCCTGCGGTAGTATTTGGAGGAATTATTCGTAGTTCCTTTATAAGTTTCTTCGGGAAATAATATAATTATTTCAACAGCAATTTCTGAAATTCCTGCGGCAATATTTAACAAATATTGTCGTAAATCGTTTTAAAGTTATTTTGCCAAATTCATCAATAATTCTTTTGGCACTTTATTTGGGAATTCATTAAGCAATTCTTCCGCGAATTTATTCAATATTTTCAGAATTTTCCAGACATTATTTTCAACTTTCCTGCGACAACGTTTTCAGCAATAATTATAAAATCCTTTCAGAAGTACCTACTTTTGAAAATTTCTTTAAAAACTCTTCCGAAAAAAAATTTGAAATTTATTTTAGGCAATTTTTAGAAATTCCTTCATAATTTTTTTTGAGGGATTTCTCCAGCAATTACTTTGCAAATTCATCTTACATTATGTTGAGGGATTCTTTCGGCATAATTCGGGAAAATATTCGTATATTATTTTGAACGTTTCTTCGGCAACTAATGAGAAAAAATTCGGAATTTATGAGAAAAAAAATCGTTGATTCTTGTGAAGATTCGCATTCTTTTCTGCAAGGATTCCTCCAGGAATTCCTCCAGAGATTCCTCCAGGAATTCCTCAATAAAAAACTTCAGGGATTCTTCCAAGAAATCATCCAAGCATTCCTCCAGGAATTCCTCCAGCGATTCCTCGAGGGATTCCTCCAGGAATTCCTCCGAAGATCCCTCCAAAAACTTCTCCAGAGATTCCTCTAGGAATTTCTCCAGGGATTCCTCCAGGAATTTTTCCACAGATTCCTCCAAGAATACCCCCAAGGATTCCTCCTGGGAAACTGCCAGAAAATCGTCCAAGCATTCCTCCAGCGATTCCTCAAGAGATTCCTCCAGGAATTTCTCCGGCGATTCCTCCAGAAATTTCTACAGGAATTCCTCCAAAAATACTTCCAAGTATTCCTCCAGAGATACCTTTAGGAATTCGTCCAGGGATTCCTCCAGAAATTTCCGCAGGGATTCCTCAAGAAACTTCTCCAGGAATTTATCCTGGGATTCTTTAAGGAATTAAAATTCCTCCAGGGCTACCTCCAGGGATTCCTCCAGGGAATCATCCAGAAATTCCTCAAGGGATTCCTCCAGGAATTCCTCTAGGGATTCCTCCAGGAATTCCACCAGGCATTCCCCCAGGAATTTTTCCAGGGTTTCAGGAATTTCTCAAGGAATTGTCCCAGTAATTCCTCCAAGGATTCCTCAAGGAACTCCAGCAGCGATTCCACCAGGAATACCTCCAGGGTTCCTCCAAGAATGTCTTCAGGAATTTCTCTAGAGTTCCTTCAAGAATTTCTCCAAGGATCAAGGGCGTAGCCAGCTTTTCGGCCAGCGGGGGGGGGGGGCAAGCATCCTTACACTGAAAACCACTTTGCAGTAACAAGGAGTTCAAATACTTCATCATTAAAAAAAATAAAAGTGAAGTATGAAAAATGGGTGATTAACAGGAATGGTTCAATGCACTAAGGGCCAGAATCGCAATCTAGCGGAACAAAATTAATTACTCCAAAACGAAGCATTTCCGACACATGGTGTCTTCGACAAAGTTGCTTGACATCAGCAGGGGCATCTATTGCTAAGAACGTAGAAGTTCGCAAATCGTCCGCATAGGTGGTGCCACCATCTAACTTCTTTGTTTTACGTCTTAGAGACTTGGCGTCTTTGGCAAAGTTGTTTATTTTGGCAATATAAACAACTCTTTCTCAGACGTTAAAATTCCACAGCCTACTGTTTTTGAGTTATTTTGAAAATAAAATACATTCAATGAAAAATCTTTTGACATTTTTACTAGAAACCGTGTGAGTTTATTTTTTTCCTAATGCAAATATGTCAAACCAAACACATTCTATGGAAATATATTCAATATTATCAGTAAAAATTTGAAATTAAAATACAAATTCGAAAAAATAGTGTGAATTTCAAGCCTTAATATCTCACAAAGCGCAAAAAATCGCAACTTCAAATTTTCAGCAAATACGAAGCAATACTAGGTGAATATACTGTCAAAAATTTGGAGAGGTATTTTTTGGTGTTTTTGAGATAATAGCTTTTAAGTAACACCATAAATATAAGTAGTGCCAGCATGTAACTTTTTACTGTTACACATTAGAGAGTTTATGTCTTCGAGAAAGTTGTTCATTTTGACTAAATAATCAACTGTTTCTTAGACGTCAAACTTCTACGGCCTACTGTTTTCGAGTTATTGTGTATTAACTAGATTTTATTGATAAAATTTGTCAAAAAATCACATTTTGATGCAATAGTATGAACTATTTTTTTTATTGTTTTTGCTTTTACGATATATAGTAGGTCATGAAAATGTCAGTTTCGTGGAGCTCCAGTTTCACAATCTTTAGAGATTGATCAACGTCCTTTCCATCCAGGATCAAATCCATGAGCTCTTTCGCGCTCTAAAATTTAAAATTATTGACGAAAAAGGTTAAGCTTAAAACATTTTGAAAATAACATGCAAAAAATTAAAAGTTACCTTGAGCCATGCTGACAATAGTATACTAACATTTTCATGACCTACTATGTATCGTAAAAATTAAAACAATAAAAAAATAGTTCATACTATTGCATCAAAATGTGTATTATTGACAAATTATATCAATAAAATCTAGTTTATATGCAATAACTCGAAAATAGTAGGCCGTGGAATTTTGACGTCTAAGAAACAGTTGTTTATTTAGTCAAAATGAACAATTTTCTCGAAGACATAAACTCTCTAATGTGTAACAGTAAAAAGTTACACGCTGGCACTACTTATATTTATGGTGTTACTAAAAAGCTATTATCTCAAGAACACCAAAAAATACCTCTCCAAATTTTTGACAGTATGTTCACCTAGTATTGCTTCGTATTTGCTGAAAATTTGAAGTTGCGATTTTTTGCGCTTTGTGAGATATTAAGGTTTGAAATTCTCACTATTTTTTCGAATTCGTATTTTAATTTCAAATTTTTAATGATAATATTGAATATATTTCCATAGAATGTGTTTGGTTTGACATATTTGCATTAGGAAAAAATTTAAACTCACATGGTTTCTAGTAAAAATGTCAAAATATGCTCAAAAAACTGGTTTTTCATTGAATGTATTTTATCTTCAAAATAACTCGAAAACAGTAGGCTGTGGAATTTTGACGTCTGAGAAAGAGTTGTTTATTTTGCCAAAATGAACAACTTTGCCAAAGACGCCAAGTCTCTAAGACGTAAAACAAAGAAGTAAGATGGTGGCACCACCTATGCGGACGATTTGCGAACTACTACGTTCTTAGCAATAGATGCCCCTGCTGATGTCAAGCAACATTGTCGAAGACACCATGTGCCGGAAATGCTTTGTTTTGGAGTAATTAATTTTGTTCCGCTAGATTGCGATTCTGGCCCTTAGTGCAATGGAAGAATAATATATGATTATAATCCTGAGGAATTCCTCAAGATATTGCTTCAGGAATTTCTTAACAAATGCCATCATGAATTTGAATTTATCCAGCAGTTTATCCAGAAATTTCTTTAATATTTTTCCAGGTTATTTTAATGTAGATATTCCAGCAGAAATTACCTTCGGAAAACTTGCAGTAATTCCGTTGAGAATACCTTCAGAAATTTCTTCAAAAATTCCTCCAGAAGTTTTATTACGAATTTTACCATGCATTCTTTTGAGAATTTCCCCAGTAATTCTTTACAAGTATCATTTTTAATTCCACCAGAAATCCGTTTGAGAAGCTCCAGAAAATACTTTAAGAATTTATCTGGGAATTCTTTCAAAAATCCCAATCAAACTAAGAATAGAGGAATACCCTAAGAAATTTTTGGAGAAATTTCTTCGAAAAATCCTTTAATGAATTCCTTCGGAATTACCGGAAAAAAATCTTTGAAAATTTCTAAAGGAATTCCTTCGGGAATTCCTGGAGGAATATCTTTGGAAGTTGCTAGAGGAATGCATTCAGAAATTTTTAAAGGAATCAATTAAAAATAATTTCAGGAATTTATTTCGAAAATCCTTGAGGTATTCCACCGGAAATTCCTTGACAAATTCTACAGAAATTTCTTGAGGAATTCCTTCATTTCTAAAGCTCCTTGAGAAATTCCATAGGACGTCGAGAGTTCTTCTACGATTTCCTGTAGAAGATTCTTCTTGAATTCCTTGAGGAATTTCTTTGAAATAGATTTAGAATATTCCTTGAGGAACTCCTTCGGAGTTTTCGTGAGGAATTCTTCCGAAAATTCCTTGAAGAAAACCTTCAAAAATTCTTGGAGGAATTCATCCGGAAATTTCTGTGAGAATTCCTTCCCAAATTCCTGAAGCAATTCTTTCGAAAATATTGAAAAAATTCCACTAAAAGTCTCATGAGATATCCCTTCTGAAATTCCATAAGAAATTTCTTTAAAAATCTTTCAAAACTTCCTTGAAAAAATATTTCGGAAATTCCTGAAGAAATGCTTTTTGTGATTTTTTATTTCCTAGAGGAACTCATTCGGAAATTCTTTGAAGAATTCCTTTAAAAAAGCCTTGATAAGGAAAATTCGGAAATTGTTAAAGGAGTCCGTTTGGATTTTTTTTTACATATGTCTGAAATGTCTTATGAAATACCTTCGGAAATTTCGTGAGAAATTGTTTGATAAGTTCGTTGAGGAATTTTTTCGGTTTTTTTTTATAAATCTTTTTGAAATTCCTCAAGGAATTCCAGCGAAAGATCCTTGAGAAGTTTCTTCGGAAATTCCTCAAGAAATTTCTTCAAAAATGTATTGCGGAACTCCTACGAAAACTTGAGAAACTTCTTCAAACATTCCTTCAGAAACACGTTTGGGGATTATGTGAGAAAATCCTAAGGAAATTTTTTGAGGACAACCGTCAAAAATTTTTGGAAGAATTCATTCGGAAATTTTTGGAGGTATTTCAAGGCGAATCCATAAGAAATTTCTTTGGAAATTCCGAGAGGGATTTCTTTGGAAATTCGTAGAGGAATTCCTTCGGAAATTCAGGAGAAAATCCTTTGAAAATTCCAGGAGAAATTTCTTTGAAAATTCTTGGAGGAATTCCTACGGAAATTCCTGGACAAACTCCTCGGGAAACTCATGGAGGAATTCTTCGGGAAAATCCTGGAGGAATTCCCTCGGAAATTCTTGGAGGAATTCCTTCGTGAATTCGTAGAGGATTTCCTTCGGGAATTCCTGGAGGAATTCCTTCGGAAATACTTGGAGAAATTCTTTCCTGAAATTTATGGAGGAACTCCTTCGGAAATTCATGGAGGAATTCCTTCAGAAAATCCTTGAGCGATTCCTTCGCAAAAGTCCTGGAGGAATTCCTTCTGAAATTTATGGAGAAACTCCTTCCGAAATTCGTGAAGGAATTCCTGGAGAAATTCTTTCGAAAATTCTCGGTGGAATTCTTTCGGAAATTCATGAAAGAATTCCTTCGGAAATTCCGGCAGGAAATCCTTTGAAAATTCCAGGTGAAATTCCTTTGAAAATCCCTGGAGAAATTCCACCGGAAATTACTGCAGAAATTCCCTCGGAAATTCCAGGAGGAATTCCTTCGGAAATTGCTGGAAGATTTCCTTCGGAAATTCCTGAAGGAATTCCTTCGGAAATTTATGAAGGAATTCCTTCGGAAATTCCAGGAGGAATTCCTTCGGAAATTGCAGAAGGAATTTCTTTGATAATTGCTGGAGGATCTCCTTTGAAAATTCCTGGAGGATTTCCTCCGGAAATTTCTGAAGAAATTCATCCGGAAATTCATGGAAAAATTTCTCAGGAATTTCTTCGGAAATTCGTGAAGGGATTCCATCGGGAAATTTCTGGAGGAATTCCTTTGGAAATTCATGTAGGAATTCCTTCGGAAAATTCTTTAGAAATTCCTTCGCAAAATTCCTGGAGGAATTCATTCGGAAATTCATGGAGGAATTCCTTCGGAAATTCATGGAGGAGTTCCTTCGGAAATTTCAGGAGGACTTCCTTTAAAAATTCCAAGAGGAATTCTTTTGAAAATTCCTAGAAGAATTTCTTCGGAAATTCTTGGATGAATTCCTCCGGAAATTTCTCGAGGAATTTCTTCGGAAATTCGTAGAGGAATTCCGTCGGAAAATTTCTGGAGGAATTCCTTCGGAAATTCATGGAAGAATTTCTTCGGACATTCATAAAGGAATTCCTTCGGAAATTCCAGGAGGAAATCCTTTGAAAATTCCAAGAGGAATTCCCTTGAGGAAATTCCTAGAGTAATTCCTCCAGAAATTTGTGGAGGGATTTTTCCGAAATTTCCTGGAGGATTTCCCTGGGAAATTCCTGGAGGAATTGCAACGGAAATTCCTGGAGGAATTCTCTCGGAAATCAATGGAAGAATTTATTTGGAAAGTCCTGAAGGAATTCCTTCGCAAAATTCCTGGTGGAATTACATCGGAAATTCATTCCTTTGGAAATTTCCAATGGAATTTCTCCAGGAATTTCCGACAGAATTTCTCCTGGAATTTCTGAAGGAATTCTTCCTGGAATTAAAAAAAATCCTTCAGAAATTTCCAAAAGAGTTTTTCCAGGAATTTCCGAAGGAATTTCCAAAGGAATTCCTCCAGGAATTTCCAATGGAATTCCTCCGGGAATTTTTAAAGAAATTCCTCCAAGAGTTTCCGAAGGAATTCCTCCAGGAATTTCCGAAATAATTGCTCCACGAATTTCAGAAGGAATGCATCCAAGAGATTCCGGAAGGATTTTTCCAGGAATTTCCGAAGAAATTCCCCTAAGGATTTCCGAAAGAATTCCTGCAGGAATTTCCAAAAGATTTCCTCCATGAATCATCAAACGAATTCGTCCAGCAATTTCCGAAGGAGTTCCTCCCGGAATTTCCGAAGGAATTCCTCCAGGAATTTTTGAAGGAATTCCTAACGGAATTTGTGAAGGAATTTCTCCATGATTTTTCGAGGGAATTCCTCTTGGAATTTGCAAAAATAAAATCCAAAAAGACTTTCCGAAAAAATTTCTCCAGGAATTTCCGAAGGAATACCTCCAGGAATTTCTGAAGGAATTCCTCCAGGAATTTCCGAAAGAATACCTCTAGGAATTTCCGAAGGAATTCTTCCAGTAATTTCCGAAGAAATTATTGCAGGAATTTCCGAAAAAAATCCTCCAGCAATTTCCGAAGGAATTCCTCCTGGAATTCCCAAAGGAATTCGTCCAGTAATTTCCGAAGGAATTCCTCCAGGAGTCATGAAAAGCATAACTCTAAGAAGTTTAGAATGATTTTTTTTCCAGGAATGTCCTAAGGAATTCATCCAAGGATTTTCTCAGGAATTTCTCTATAGATTTCTGAAAGAATTCCTCCAGAAATTTCCGGAGGTATTCATCCAAAATTTTTCGAGGGAACTCCCCTAGGAATTTCTGAACGAATTCCTTCAGGAATTTCCGAAGGAACACCTTCAGGAAATTCCGAAGGAATTCTTCCAGGAATTTGTGAAGGGATTCCTCCAAGAACTTTGGAAGGAATTCCTTCTGGATTTTTTTTAGGAATTCCTCCAGGATTTTTTGAAAGAATTGCTTCAGGAATTTCCGAAGCAATTCCTCCCGGAATTTCTGAAAGAATTCCTCCAGGAATTCCTAAAGAAATTCCTTCTGGAATTTCCGAATGAATTTTTCCAAGAACCTTCAAAGGAATTCGTCCAGCAATTTCCGAAGGAATTCCTCCCGGAATTTCTGAAAGAATTCCTCCAGAAATTTCCGAAAGTATTAATCCAAGATTTTTCGAAGTGCCTCGCCAAAGAATTTTCGATTGAATTCCTCCTGTAATTTCCGAACGAAGTCCTTCAGGAATTTCCGATGGAATTTCTCCAGAAATTTCCGAAGGAATTCTTCCAGGTTTTTGCGAAGGGATTCCTCCAGGAATTTTGGAAGGAATTCCTCCAGGAATTTTCAATGGAATTCATCCAGCAATTTCCGATGGAATTCCTTCAGGAATTTGCGAAAGAATTCCTCCAGGAATTCCTAAAGGAATTTCTCCTGGAATTTCCGAATGAATTCCTCCGGGAATCTCCAAAGGAATTCGTCCAGCAATTTCCGAAGGAATTCCTCCCGGAATTTCCGAAAGAATTCCTTCAGGATTTTTCATAGGAATTCTGCTAGAAATTTCCGACGGTATTCCTCTAGGAATTTCAAAAAAAAAAAATCTAAAAAGAATTTCCGAAAAAATTCCTCCAGGAATTTCCAAAATAATTCGTCCAGCAATTTCCGAAGGAATTCCTCAAGTAATTGCCGAAGAAATTATTGCAGGAATTTCCGAAAAAATCCTCCAGCAATTTCCGAAGGAATTCTTCCCGGAATTTCCGAAAGAATTCCTCCAGGAAATCCTAAAGGAATTCCTACTGGAATTCCAAAGGAATTCGTCCAGCAATTTCCGAAGGAATTCCTCCCTAAATTTCTGAAAGAATTCCTCCAGGAATTTCCGAAAGAATTCCTCCTGGAATTTCCGAAGGATTGCTGCAAGAGTTTCAAAAAAAAATCCAAAAAGTATTTCCGAAAAAAATCCTCCACGACTTTCCGAAGGAATTCCTCCAGGACTTTCCGAAGGAATTCCTCCAGAAATTTTCAATGACATTCATCCAGCTTCTTTCCGAAGGAATTCCTCCAGGAATTTCCAAAAGCATTCCTCCAGGAAGTTTGGGATTATTTTGTCCAGGAATTTCGTAAGGAATTTACCTAAGGATTTCCTCACGAATTTCTCTATGGATTTCTGAAAGAATTTCTCCAGGAATCTCCAAAGGTATTCATTCAAGATTTTCCCAAGGAACTCCCCAAGGAATTTCCGAAGGAATTCCTCCAGGAATTTCCGAAGGAATTGCTCCAGAAATTTCCGAAGGAATTGCTCCAGAAATTTCCGAAGGAATCCTTCAGGAATTTCCGAAGGAATTTCTTCAGGAATTTCCGAAGGAATACCCTCAGGAATTTTCGAAGATATTCCTTCAAGAATTTCCGAAGGAATTCCTGCATACATTAAAAAAAAATACGAGGATGCAGGAGAATTTTATTTTTACTAGTCAAAAACAGCTCTGATCATCTATGTTTCTCGGTTAAGTTAGAATATAGTTGCTCGGTCAGGGGGGGGGGGGGGGACACGGCCCCCCCTCTGCCCCCCCCTGGCTACGCCCTTGCCAAGGATTCTTCCAGGAATTTCTCCAGACATTCCTCCAGGAATGCCTCAAGGGGTTCCTGAAGGAATTCCTCCAGGCTATCCTCCAGAAATACCTTCAGGGATTCCTCCTGGGATTCTTCCAGGAATTCCCCCAGGCATTCCTCCAGGATTTCCTACAGAGATTCTTGAAGAAATTTCTCCAAAGATTCCTCCAGGAGTTTCGTCAGGGATTTCTCCAAGAATTTCTCAATGGTTCCCCCAGCAATTTCTCCAAGGGATTCCTCAAAAAATTCATGCAAGGATTCCTCCAGAAACTCCTTCAGGGATTCCTCAAGGAATTCCCCCAGGGCTTTCTCTAGGGATTCCTATAAGGATTCATCCAGGAATTCCTCCAAAAATAACCTCCAGGGATTTCTCCTGGGCTTCCTCCAGGGATTCCCCCAGGGATTCCTCCAGAAATTCTTCAAAAAATACCTCCAGGGATTCCTCCTGGGCTTCCTCCAGGGATTCCTGCAAGGATTCCTCTAAAAAATACCTGCAGAGATTCCTCCAGGAATTCCTCAGGAAATTCCCAAATGGAGGAGAACGTGCCTCTGGAGCCGACCTACTGATACCTGAAGGATTCCTCCAGGAATACCTCCAAGAATTCCACCAGGAATTTCTCCAGGGATTCCTCCAGGAGTTTCTCCAGGGATTCCTTAAGGAATTCCTCCAGGGCGCCTCCAGGAATTTCGCCAAGGGCTCCTCCAGGGGATCCTCCAGAAATACCTCCAGGAATTGCTCCAGGGATTCCTCCAAGTATACCTTAAGAAATTCCACCGGAATTTCCCCAGGGATTCTTCCAGGAATTTCTCCAGGGATTCTTTAAATAATTTTTCCAGGATTCCTCCAGGTATTTCGTCACGGATTCCTCCAGGATTTCCTCCAGGGATTTCTCTAGGGAATCTTCCAGAAATTCCTCCATTAATTCCTACAGGGATTCCTCAAGGAATTTCTCCAGGGATTGCTCCAGGAATTCCTCCAAGGACTCCTTAAGGAATTCATCCAGGAATTCCTCCAAAGTTTCCTTAAGAAATTCCTCCAGGGATTCCTCCAGGAATACATCCATCGATTCCTCCAGGATTTTCTCCAGGGATTCCTTAACGAATTTCTCTAGGGTTTTTTTTTTTCAAGTATTCCTCCAAGGATTTTTTTCATGAATTTCTCCAGGGATACCTCCAGGAATTCCTCCAGGGCTTCCTCCAGGGTTTCCTCTAAGAAATCCTGCACGAATTCTTTCAAAAAAAACGGAGATCGACCAGCCAAGGGCTGAAAATTTCCTTAATAAAGCTCCTCCTCTTCTTGGCGTAAAGTCTCAACTGGGACAAAGCCTGCTACTCAGCTTAGTGTTCTATGAGAACTTCCACAGTTATTAACTGAGAGCTTCCTCTGCCAATGACCATTGTGCATGTGTATATCGTGTGGCAGGCACGAAGATACTCTATGCCCAAGGAAATTTCCATTACGAAAAGATCCTGGACTGACCGGGAATCGAACCCGTCACCCTCAGCTTGGTCATACTGAATACCCACGCCTTTATAGCTGTGGCTATAGGGGCCCTGTCCTTAATAAAGCTAATTATCATAATTCTTTCAAAAATACCTCCAGGGATTCCTTCAAGCATTCCTACAGGAATTTCTCCAAAAATACCTACAGGAAATCCTCAAGGAAGTCCTCAGGAAATTCTCCAGGAATACTTACTGGATTTCCCCTACGGATTGCTCCAGGAGTTCCTCCAAGGTTTCTTCAAGGAATTCGTCCAGGGATTTCTCCAGGAATACATCCAGCGATTCGTCGAGGAATTTCTCCAGGGATTTCTTAAGGAATTTCTCCAGGGTTCCTCCTGGAATTTTACCAAGTATTCCTCCAGGAATTCCTGCAGGGATTTCTCCAGGGATACCTCCAGGAATTCATCTAGGGCTTCCTCCAGGGATTCCTCCAAAGATTCCTCCAGAATTTCCTCCAGAAATACCTCTAGGTATTCCTCCAGGAATTTCTCAGGAAATCCTCCAGGAATTCCTACAGGAACTCCTCCAGGGATTCCCCTAGGAATTCCTATAGGCGTTATTCCAGGAATACCTCCAGGGATTCCTCCTGGGATTCGTCCAGGAATTCCTCCAGGGATTTCTCTTGAATTTTTTTAGTTAATCCTCAAGAAATTCTTCCAAGGATTCCTCCAGGAATTTCTTCTGGGAATTCTCCACAACTAGTTGATGAACTTACAGTGAAAATTTGAGAATATTTGATGCCCTTTTCAAAAATTTACAGCGAATTGAACATTTTTTGAAAAGTGAAAATTTTACCAGTCCCAGTTATTTTGAGTATCCCCTGTACATTTTTACTGTATTGTTGTTGAAATGCTAGATTAGCAAAGAAAATAATTAGAAAACATCAAATATTCGTATGCACAATATCAATCGCATCACTCACGAATCGCATTCGCTTGCGATGCGATTGTGGACGGATGAGTAATTTCCAAGTGTGGCTTCCCACCGTTCGCCGGAGTTTGCTGTCGTCGCTGACAAGCATACACACGAACTAAAGCGACAACCGTTCGCTGCTGACTGTCTTCGAATGTGGAAGAAGATAAAAAGTGGAAATCAGGAACCCTGCTCAGGACATCTGCTTGCTTATCACCCTCAACCTTAATCATTGTCTTTACGGTGGCTCAACGCGATAGTCGAAACGAAACGAATTTCTTTCCGTGCCAGCAATAGGCTCGACCAACCGAACCGACTAAACGAGACGACGAACAGTCGTACCTCACCGACGCCGACGACAACGGCACGGGTTAACGAACCACGACGCGAGTCGTGTGCAATGATAAAGAAGCAGCGTAGGTACTCACTCAATGACGGCAGCAGCAGTCGATCCTAGAGTCAGTCTAGTTAGAGTCTGGCGGACTGTCACTTTCGATCGGAGCCAATCGAGCATTACGTCACGGTGTAGCATTTATCGATGAGGACACTATGACGTCATGCTCGATTGGCTCCGGTCGAAAGTGACAGTCCGCCAGACTCTAATTATAGGGACTCTAGTCGATCCCTGTTGTGGCTGGCTGGCAGAGAATCCTCGGGAACAGCGTGGAAAATGAAACGCGAGCAAACGAACGGCTCTCGCCGACGCACATAGCAGCGGCGCAGGTAGCATACACGCAAATAATCCTCGGTCTGCGTGGGGAATACACAGCAACAGCTGAACGGCGCACTATTCTCTTCTCACTTGGATGGCCTGTACCACTCAGCCGCAGTGGTCGGGGTAGCCACCACTAAAGACACTCACAAGTGCCGTATCTTCTCTGCTTTCTTTCCCCACAATACACTGGCACTGTACTTCGTGATCCAAGTTGGATCTCCTTCACTCACACACTCTGAAACCTGGCTGAATCTCGTGGAAATTTCTCGGCACAAGATGGCCGCCCTTGAACTTCTCTTTTCTTTCGGTGGCGCTTCGAGAAATTTCACTGCGCAATTTCGGATATCGACCGAATTTCGTCGATTTTTAGCCACTTTCGCATTTTTTTCACCGTTTCTCGCACAATTTTATGTGGAGGATTCAATTTCACTACACCTTGTCGGTGTCAGCCAATCCTTGGCGTAATTTCACAGTAACACGAGTCGGACGGATTTGCACTTTTGCATACCGGGAAAACGACCGAACCGAAAATCCGAGCCGAAGGACCATGTAAAATCCAGATTTTTTTCCGGTCCCGGTCACAGCTCACAACCGACCAAATCTCGGGAACCGGCCTTCGAGGGTTTCGCAGCGGACTTCGAATATGGCGGACTTCCAACTCGCGGGGAATTATTCGGACGGGGAGAAATAACAAAAGAACGCGCCCGAACAGCTTTACTGTTTGCAATAGACTCATTTTATTTCTGTTCTGACTGGGTTACAGGTTGTCTATAGTTGTGGTAGTGTAAGTTTACTTGGAAAGGAAAACAAGTTACATCTAGTTCATTAGAGTAATTCAAAGTAGTTAACGTATTAGGGTAGGTCAAATTTTTCTAAGTTAGCGAAAGTTTTTTCTCTTTTGGCCAGTTAACAGAAATCGTTTCAGTTTACAGTTTTTTTTTTTAATATTATGAGGAGAGCGAACATTTTTACATGTTTGATGAGCGCAATTTTCAAATTATCTATTTAATATGACAGCAACATTTTTCCAACTAAGTACGCGACTCTTTTATTATAAAGAGCAATGAAGTTTCATATGGCTATCCGATGAGTGAAGTTTTATGAATATAAGATCGCCGCCTCGATCGCCGCTTCTATTTTGGGGAGCCGACAAATTAATGTTCTGTTTTTAATGTATGAAGAGCGCAATGGTCTCATCTAACATTCAAACTCGTTTATTTTGTTTAAGTACTTCAAAATTGTCTCAATGTTTTCAATTAGATAAGATATTTTATCATCTTAGATTGCAAATCCTTTATTTTAAATGGGTAGACAGACATTCTCACATTTTTATCAATTTGCGATGAGAGCAATTTTCTAGTATAAATAGAATATAGTTAAATTGAATTAAAATTTGTCACATTTAACTTGATATTATGAGTGCAAGTTTTTCATCTGATATCACCACTAGTTTTTTTTTTATTTTATGAAGTTTCCAGCTATTACACCACTTATCTTTGAATTATGATATGTATTTTTTTCCGACCAACAAATTTGATAAATTGAAAACTATTACACTATTATTTTTCAAATATGATTAAACTTGTCCAAACAAAATCATATAAATCCGTAATTTCATATATTACATTGTTAATGATATATTTTGAGGGAACTTCTACGACTGAGATCGCAGCTCATTGAAAAGCGAAGGAATTTTCACATTGTTATTGATTTACGATGAGAGCTGTTTTCGAATCTGAGATAGCCACTTTATATTTTGGGAACTGAAAAATCTATTATCCTTTTTTGGTATAAGATGAGCGCAATTTCAACATCCAAGACTAACACTTTTTTGTGAGCGGGAAAATTGTCTTGTTTGCTTTATTTTGGGAACAGCAAAATAGTTAAATTGAGCGCATTGCTTGAATTATTTATATGGGGGCGTAGCATCATAAGGGGCGCAGCTATTTTGAAAACTTGGGTAACCAGCTCTGATTTTAGCATGACAGCACTGCCGCTATC
>NW_026916933.1:50317-52449 GCF_035046485.1 Aedes albopictus
GCTGTAGGGGAAAGTGGGGCAATATGCCATTTTTCAAACTTTCATCGTTTTCAATGATAATTAGCCTCATTTGTTAGGCTTTCAAAGTGGTAACAGCAACTAGACAATATTTGCTCTATGCTTCAACAAAAATATTCACTAAATTATTGCATTTTCATCGATTTTTTGCGATTTCAAAAACTGTTTCGTAAAACGGAAGTGGTGCAGAAAGCCCATCTGCCATGGGGTAAGATGCCACTTCATGAAAACATTCAAAAATTACGTCCATCAGTTTTCTGGCATTTTCGACTTACTTTCACCCCTCTGTCACGTTTTTTCGTATACTCAATACAAGGAGTGTCACCCCCTTCCCCGCTAAACGATGGTCGTCATATTTGAACGACCCCTAACATGGATAGCGTAGACTTCAACAACCATGCGCCTCCATGGGTGCCTCAATCTACTTGGAAACACTTGGCTGGTAATAAAATCACCCGAAAACCTTAATTGCAAGCACGAAAAACCGGAAGTTGCCAATTTTCATTGGGAAATCAAAAGATTTTCCGAGGGTTTGGCGGCCTAGCTTCTAGAAGAATGTTTAATGCAAACATATCTTGACACCATTCACTTATAGCAATGATCAAGTCCCATTCAGGAATGATTTTATGCGTTGGGCCATTTTACCCCATCTTGGCATTTTGGGCTCTGTTCCCCTACATCATCGTAAAACACGAAAGCGCCAAGAACGGATGGATGGATGGATGTTCCTTTTTTTTGGGGGGTTTCTACGTCTTTGAGTGAGCCAAAACTTCATGTGTAGGGTTACCAAATGTTACACTTACATATACATTGCACGAAATAGTTTATAATGATGTGCTAAAACGGATAAATAATCTTAAAAGAAGTAAAAATCATTCTTTTTTTCTAAAGACCAATTTTTAAAACATAAGTTCAATTCTGTTTTAATTTTTGTATGTTTGGTTGAAGTAGTAAATGTGTAAAGATTGAAGATTTCCTGGATAGTCATAAACTTATCAGTTTTACAACTCAGGCCAAACATGTCTAAAGGTCCTATCTGCAGTAGAGAGGCTCTCTTTGGTTTCCCTCTCTTTCGTTAATATCTCAGCTGTTTATTTGTATTATGATTGTCTCTTTGCATTGAACGATGGTCAAAACAATCGTCTTTTGATTAGTACTGCAAAAATAGTTGAAAAGTGTACCATTACATTGCAATAATTGAAAGAGAAAGTGAACAAAGAGAGCCTCTCAAATGCAGATAGGACCTATTGAAATGTTTGGCCTGAACTGTACTTCAGTCGTACCATATACATATGGTGACCCTAATATACGATAAGAAGACATATGATTGTAATCATTTATCCTAGACCAAGCAGGGTGGCAAAGAGCCATTTGGAGGAAAATGTGAAGTACGAACGAGGCCGAATTAGAATGCGCAATTTGTGTGTATTGTCTAAAGCATTCTATACCACCTATGAAAGCTATGTTAAAGCGGTTTGAAATCGAATAAAATCGCTAGCGATTTTCTGACTATTAATTAGTGGAAATATGCTGGCATTGATAAATCTGAGCAAATAAAAATACGGCCACATCCAGATCCGCGAGCTCCCCAATGAAGCGTAGAGGCCGTTTGTTAAACAAAGCGAACACCATACCAGAGCGTTGAATTAAGTGTATTTTCCTCCGAAATGATTACTAGAGCGCCATGCTATCCACACGCGAGAATTTCAGCGCCATCTGTTTTATCCTGGACATCGTGAAACATATGCACGGCAAAAAATTGACTCAGGGATGGGATTCCAAAGGCGATGCTCACGTCTTACATTCAAAACTTTTCAAAGTTCTTTTAATATTGTTTTCCCTTTTTTTTTTTGAAGAATACTGAAACAACAACTTTTAATCAAAATTTTCGGAAATAAGTCGAATGTTTCTCAATATCATTTATGTATTAAAGAATAAGCCCTACAGGAATTATCAAGCTATTATTGTTTTATTTTTTTTTTAGAAAAACTACTAATAAAAACTAAAAAAAAAACAATCGTGAGTAATTCTGAAATTGTTGATAAATTTTATGGAGTTAGGTATTTTCATTGAAATTGATAAAGCAACTTCATGAGAACTTTGAATCCGTCTGT